>NC_056742.1:87801901-87906901 GCF_019279795.1 Protopterus annectens
GCACAAAACTAAACGTCTATAGTAGAGGGGCTATGCCCCCCTGCACCCCCACACCCCCTTACTTAAATATACCAACTCCGAGATCACACTACATTGCAGAAATGGGAAATCTTCCCTTTCCGTTCTGTACGGAGATATCCAGTCAGTTAGATTGGACTTTTACAAGTTTGAACATATGGTCTCGGCCATATGTGGTTCGAACTTATAAACATTTGATCTACTGAAGGGGACCCAGGTGTGTATGTATGCATGTATGTATATATATATATATATATATATATATATATATATATATATATATATTATCAGAATTGGTGCCCTGTAAAGGGAAGAGCTGTACAGACCAACCACTTTGAGCATCCACTCTGGTGAGCAGTATCCTCAAGATAGGAGATCACACACTGCATGCCATGGCAGGGCTACACTTGACTGTGTAAAATATGGCTCTCGGTGATTCAAGTCATGTTCACTAATGTCACCAAAATGTACATGGGTAGTTACCGGTGATAAGTGGGTTGAGGACCCAGCCTACTCTGACCTATACCAGGGACCCTTGCTAATGGTGGGAGGGGAATATGTGCCCCTATCGGCCATTGTGTGCCCACTATAAAGCCGAGCACCTCCGGTGTCTAGTTGCCCAGCCTAGTATACCTGTGATAGCTTTGTTGAGTGAAAGCTGGATGTAAAACCAACCAACTAGCCAAACATAAACTGAGAATTGATTCGTTTAATGTAGGTTCACTGACAGGATGCAGCTTGGAAGTGGATGACATGATGATATGGAGGAGGCTGGACATGCTATGTATCCAAGAAACAAGATGAAAAGGCAGTGCTGCAAAGCCACTTGGCTTGGGATCCAGACTCTACTACTCAGGAGGGGGACAGGCTAGAAATGGTGTAGGAGCTGTGGTGAGACAGAGGCTTCAGAAGGCAGTGAGGGATATCATCAGAATTTATGACAGACTCATGGCAATCAGACTTCAGTGTAATGATAGGGCGGTATTTATAATCTCAGCCTATGTCCCACAGCAGGGATGGGATAGTGAGGAAAAGAGTGCATTCCGACAGCAGATGCAGGACCTACTAGATAAAGCAGGACAACATGAATTTGTGTTGATAATGGGTGACTTGAATGCACATACTGGGACAGACAGAAGAGGATATGAGAACTGTCACCACAAAAAATAAAACTTAGAACCTCCAAAACCACAATAGACCACAGCTCCAAATCAGATAAGACAAGGAATATGATGCAAATTAAATTCCAGACTTTATTCTGTAACGGTTAAGTGCTTTCTTCTCCTACAAGAGACTTCATCAGAACAAATGCACTATAAAACCTAGCCCTTAAATACCCCTTATTTAATAGTGTCACATGATTAATTAATTGCTAAAAATACTTAAAATGCATACTACCTAGTTTTTAGTTAAAATTAAAATTAATCAACAAGAGGATGAATCCACACTCATACTTTAAAAATTTCAAGTTAACATTTTAAACTTGTTATAACATATACACATAAATGCACTTAAAAGAAGACACAACAAAACAAAACAAACACAACCTTCTAACCCATTATGTGCTTCAATTTTAAAATACAAGCAATGCTGACTGTCTCATTTAATCTATGATATTGAGTGGCATCCAACCTTAACTGCCATCTCAATTCACTGGCATCCAAATGCAAATCTACAATTTTACCCTGAGGATCCTTTACTATGTGGTCAATAATCAAGAACTTAAACATATGTGTCCCATGGTCCTTATGATGTCCAAATAGAGCACTGGTGATTTTCCTTCTTTATATCATAAATATGTTCACTAATTCGAGTCTTGAATGCTCTAGAGGTCTTTCCTACATAAAATGCCGGACACATTTGCCATTTAGCCAAGTAAACCACATTGACACTACTACAATTGTAGTGCCCTTTAATAAAAATAGGATTATTCCCATTCAATTTAAACTGATCCCATTTCCAAAATGTGGCAACAGTAGTTACACTTCTCACATGTGAAACTACCTTTAGGTCGATTTGAAAGGCCATGTACATATTTATTATTATACTCAAACATATTTTTGAGGGACCTATCTCTCCTAAATACAATCTTAGGGAGACCCTTTCCTACTTTGGATTCAACATTTAAGTCAAAACCTAAGATCTCCCAATTGTAAACTATAGCTTTAGCTACACCTTCAGCATCAAGGTTGTAAGTAGTAATAAACCTAAAAACAGGTTCACACCTCCAGAAATTATGATTTAATACTTAAGGCCCGTTCATTTTCTGACCTAAAAGGTTACAACCTTGATGCTGAAGGTTTAGCTAAAGCTATAGTTAACAAATGGGAGATTTTAGGTTTTGACATGAATGTTGAATTCAAAGTAGGAAAGGGTCTCCCTAAGACTGTATTTAGGAGGGATAGGTCCCTCAAAAATATGTTTGAGTATAATAATGAATATGTACATGGCCTTTCAAATGGACCTAAAGGTAATTTCAAATGTGGGAAGTGTAACTACTGTTGCCATATTTTGGAAACAGGGGATCAGTTTAAATTGAATGGGAATAATCCTATTTTTATTAAAGGGCACTAAAATTCTAGTAGTGTCAATGTGGTTTACTTGGCTAAATGGAAAATGTGTCCGGCATTTTATGTAGGAAAGACCTCTAGAGCATTCAAGACTCGAATTAGTGAACATATTTATGATATAAAGAAGGAAAATCACCAATGCTCTATTTGGACATCATAAGGAGCATGGGACACATATGTTTAAGTTCTTGATTATTGACCACATAGTAAAGGATCCTCAGGGTAAAATTGTAGATTTGCATTTGGATGCCAGTGAATTGAGATGGCAGTTAAGGTTGGATGTCACTCAAAATCCTGGATTAAATGAGGCAGTCAACATTACTTGTATTTTAAAATTGAAGCACATAATGGGTTAGAAGGTTTTCTTTTAAGTGCATTTATGTGTGTATGTTATAGCACGTTTAAAATGTTAGCTTGAAATTTTTAAAGTATGAGTGTGGATTCATCCACTTGTTAATTAATTTTAACTACAAACTAGGTAGTATGCATTTTAAGTGTTTTTAGCAATTAATTAATTATGTGACACTATTAAGTAAAGGGTATTTAAGGGCTGGGTTTTATAGTGCATTTGTTCTGATGAAGTCTCTTGTAGGAGAAGAAAGCGCTTAACCGTTACAGAATAAAGTTTGGAATTTAATTTGCATCATATTCCTAGTCTCATCTGATTTGGAGCTGTGGTCTGTTGTGGTTTTGGAGGTTCTAAGTTTTATTTTTTGTGGTGACTGTTTGATTATGACCCAATGGATTCCACTGCTACCAATGGTGAGGTGTTGGACTTGTTGCAGAAGATCAATCAGCAGCTGGCGATGCATACTGAGCAAATACAGAATTTGATGGAGAGAAATGTACCAGCAGTGGGAGCCAATATCTTTGGAAGTCTGGGGTTCCCTCTAACCCAGCCCACTCAGACTGATCAAGGAACCGCTGAAATAGGTGACAATCAAGGTCTTAGTGGGGATGGTTCCCCACAAGTGAAAGAGACAATGGCGAATATTAATTCCACCCAGAATGAGGGAGTGAATGACATTTGGAAAAAGAATTGTTTAGTTTTAAAATAGGTGTAGATTGTTCCATTGAAGATACCAAGCAGGCTGTATCTTTAGCCGAGAAGTTAAGAACCTTTGAAAATGATTTGCTAGCCTATAAAAAATTACATATGGAGAATTCCTATTTGGAAAGAAATATAGAACTGGGACATGTTCCCCTGGGGCCTGCATTTGTGGAGGTATCCCAATGGGGCAGACAAAAATGATGATTTCTTAAATTATTTGCATTCATTATTTGATCGGACTGGTCTTGAAATGATGCGCCTAATGATAAAATATAAAAATCAGGCCTTGGCAAGCCGTTGTAGCAGCTTAGAATTGTTAAATAAGGCTATTTTGGTGGATTGTGACTATAATAAATTTTGAGGCAGTTATTTAGAAGCAAATAAAAGCATGGACAATGTTTGTAATACTATATTTTTGTGAAAGCAAAACAAGCTTAAAAGAAATATTCAAGAATATTCCCTGAATAAAGTTTACCCGTTCTCATTGGGGAATCGGATGAGGGACAGCAACTTAGAAGCCAATCAGGAACGAGATGGGGACGTGCCGGTGATGATGAACCAGAGGTTTCAAAAACAATAGTGGTTGGGGTTCGTAATACAAGATGACCACTTTGAAGGGATTAGGCATTCTGAAAGGCTTTGGGGGAAATATCAGCATTCCCAGTTCCCAAATGCCAAATTTGATGACTACTCAAGGCAAGGGGCAAGGCCCAAAAAGACCAGGAATTGACTTCAGCAGGTTTCCTGTTGTGAGTAAGGTGAAGAGAGACTACAACAGTAAATTGAGTACTTCTTTTAAAATCTGGGTTGGCTCTTTTGATAAAAACTCGATTGTTGACCACAGGAGTTGTAGTTATGAAATGGAGGTTGTCTGTCCTGGTTTATCGAACTGTTTGAATATGAAATTAGTTAATGACAAATGGCTTAGCGGCACAAAGAAGAAAAATGAAGGGGCAAGTTTTAATTTTAACTTATTACAAGGGCAAAGTGCAGACTACTTTGATATCCCGATACCTGAAAGTATCACTAATGTTGAAGGGCATCTTGACTATGTCATTGACTTGATAAATGTTGCTTCAAATGTTCAAAAAGACTTTAGTATAATTGAATTTATGGAGTCCAATGTTGTTGAAGCGGACTGTTTGCGAGCAAATTATTTTGATGTTTTTAACAGTTCGCCAAATGTTGAAATTAGTAATATGGGTATTGGAATTATTGTACGTTGTTTGCAAACTAGTGTTTTGCTGTTTTTTGACAACGGTGAAGGTACTGAGTGTGTAGAGTCATTAATCGGTGATTTAGGAGCATGTCTGTCTTCTAGTCAAAGTAGGAATGCATTTAATGCACATCCTTATGAAGATCCAGCTGATTTCCCTGGGGCAGTGATGATAGATGGGAGTAACCCGAGTGTGGGGGCCGTTATTGATTTTGATGTTTCTCCTGATGATATTATATGCTCAGGGGTTATTAATGATAAATTTAATAATGAAAATTTAAACAAAAAGGGGGGAAACTCATGATTTTATAACACTGGGAGAATTTTGTAAAATAGTTAAAAATAGTAACAATGATTTTAAAATCTATAATTATTCCACCAAAGTAGTTGAGACAGCCCATGCTGATTTTATGGCCAAAGGATTCACCTTTGTGCCAGCAAGGAGGGGAAATATTGTGAATGCCTTGATTGATTTAAAATGTTTTACCCGCAAATTAAACCTTAAAGTTTGGTTTGCTGGCAAAGGGGGTAATGATTTAAGTGAGAATGGAATTGGTATGTTAACTAAACCTGGTGTCTTAAACCCCCTTTGAATATTTCCATCCGGGTTTATGAGAGAATTTGTGAGAAAGAAATAAGACAACATTTTAAACAGTCCTATGTTGATAATTATAGTAACTTGAATAGTGGTGAATTGGTGTTATTGAATGAGTTTGTTATGGACAAAACAGTGCGTATAATGAAACCCAATAAGGGGAGTGGGGTAGTGTTAATGAACAGGGTTGAATATTTAAATAAAATGAATTCCTTGCTTATGGACGGGACATACGAGGAAAGTTCTCTAAATGAGATCCACATAGCATGTAGGAAGATTGACTTGGCCCTGGATGATATGTTATTCCAAGGCCAAATCAGCCTAGATGAATATAATTATATGAAAAATGACTACCCTATGATTCCTAATATTTTCGGAATACCAAAAATCCACAAGGGCCTTGTAAATTTAAAAAAATTCGGCCTATTGTGGATGGGCACAGATCAAAAACTTGTTTCATGAGAAAATTTATAGATCATTACTTGCAAAAAGGTTTGCAAAAATTTGAGTACATTACTAGGGATTTGTGGCATTTTCTAAAGAAATTGAATGAAATAAAATGGCAGCCGGGATTGATTATGGTGACTGTGGATGTTGTCAACTTGTTTAGTATTATACCACATTATGAGGGTATATTGTGGTTAGAAGTTCAGTTAACTAAGACTTGTATGTACGATCAGGACACCATTAAAAAGATTATTTCCCTAATTGATTTAGTTTTGAACAACAATTATATCCATTTCGAAGGGCAATATTTTAAACAGGCCACCGGGGTAGCCATGGGGGCTGCCTGAGCTCCCATATTTGCAAATTTTGTAATGTCATACTGGGAACAGGAATTTATAATGAATAGTGGGTTTTGGTCAAAAATCTTACATTATACTAGATTTTTGGATGACCTATTTTTGTTGTGGAGGGGTAGTAAACAAGAGCTTGAGGAATTTTTCAGTTACATCAATAACACTGTGGAATTTTTAAGATTCACCCACTGTTTCAGTGAAAAAAAAATCACATATTTAGATACAGAGTTGAATGTTGACAAGGTTAACAGTCTCCTATATTCCAGGATTTACAGAAAACCAACCTTTTCAAATTCCTATTTGGAATTTGGGAGTTGGCATCCTTTACACCAAAAAAGAGCTATAATTAAAGGCCAATTGGTAAGAGCTGTCAGGATGGTTAGCCGGGATGAGCAATTTCAGGATGAAGTTGATTTTATGTTAATATGTTTGCCAAAAGGGGTTATCCCCAGGACTTGGAAGAATTAACCAGAGAGGTGACTGAAAAAAGGCATAAAGGTATATACATACCGATTTTGGGTGGACCTTTTAGGTCAGAAAATGAGCAGGCCTTAAGTATTAACCATAATTTCCAGTGGTGTGAACCTGTTTTTAGGTTTATTACTACTTACAACCTTGATGCTGAAGGTGTTGGGAGATTTTAGGTTTTGACTTGAATGTTGAATCCAAACTAGGAGCGGGTCTCCCTAAGATTGTATTTAGGAGGGATAAGTCGGCCATGGTAGTGCAGTGGTTAGTGTTGCCTCCTCACAGCAAGAGGTTCTCCAGTTCGATCCTCGGCTGAGGTGCCTTCTGTGCGGAGTCTGCATGTTCTTCCTGTGGTCGCGTGGGTTTCATCCGGGTGCTCCGGTTTCCTCCCACATCCCAAAGACATGCTGCAGGTGGATTGGACAATCTAAAAAATTGGCCCTAGGTGTGAGTGTGTGTGTGCATGCCTTCTGTGGAAGGTTGAGTGCCAGGCTGGCAACTCGACACCATAAACTCCACTGCCAATCATTAGTGGACAGGTGATCCGCTGTGGTGACCCCTAACCGGGAAAAGCCGAAAGAAGAAGAAGAAGGTCCCTCAAAAATATGTTGGAGTATAATAATGAATATGTACATGGCCTTTCAAATCGACCTAAAGGTAATTTCAAATGTGGGAAGTGCAACTACTGTTGCCACATTTTGGAAACAGGGGATCAGTTTAAATTGAATGGGAATAATCCTATTTTTATTAAAGGGCACTACGATTGTAGTAGTATCAATGTGGTTTACTTGGCTAAATGGAAAATGTGTCCGGCATTTTATGTAGGAAAGACCTCTAGAGCATTCAAGACTCAAATTAGTGAACATATTTATGATATAAAGAAAGGAAAAAATCACCAATGCCCTATTTAGACATCTTAAGGACCATGGGACACATATGTTTAAGTTCTTGATTATTGACCACATAGTAAAGGATCCTCAGGGTAAAATTGTAGATTTGCATTTGGATGCCAGTGAATTGAGATGGCAGTTAAGGTTGGATGCCATTCAATATCCTGGATTAAATGAGACAGTCAACATTGCTTGTATTTTAAAATTGAAGCACATAATGGGTTAGAAGGCTGTGTTTTGTTTTGTTTTGTTGTGTTTTCTTTTAAGTGCATTTATGTGCATATGTTATAACAAGTTTAAAATGTTAACTTGATTTTTTTAAAGTATGAAGTTTTAAAGTATAAAGATCCACTTGTGAATTAATTTTAACTATAAACTAGGTAGTATGCATTTTAAGTGTTTTTAGCAATTAATTAATCATGTGACACTATTATGTAAAGGGTATTTAGGGGCTGGGTTTATAGTGCATTTATTCTAATTAAGTCACTTGCAGGAGAAGAAAGCACTAAACCGTTATAGAATAAAGTTTGGAATTTAATTTGTATCATATTCCTTGTCTCATCTGATTTGGACCTGTGGTCTGTTGTGGTTTTAGAGGTTCTAAGGATATGAGGACTGCCTGGGTCCACATGGGTGGAGCAACAGGAATAAAGAAGGAGAAGCCACTCTAGACTTCTGTCTGGCAAATGGCTTGATATTAGCCAACACATGGTTCAGAAAGAGAGACAGTCACAAGATCGCATACATGAGTAGCCAACATGCAACTTAGGTAGACTTCCTCCTAGTAAGGAAAAGGCACTGGGGTAGAATCCATGATTGCAAAGTCATCCCTAGTGAAACAATCAGCCCACAGCATAAACCATTAGTTGCCACAGTCAGCTTGAAGCAGTGGTCCGAGAAGGCTCTAAGGTCAACAGAGACCAAGCTGAAGACCTGGAAGTTGACTGGATAAAAAGTATAACAGTTCTAGGAATTACTCAGGGCTCTAGCACCCCATAAAGAGAAGGAAATATGTGGAGTTGAACAAGAATGGCAGCAACTAAAAACAGAATGTGTTAGGACTACAGAAAAGATATGTGGCCAAGCCAGGTATGGAAATAAGGTACATAAGGAAAGCTGGTGGTGGAATGCAGAAGTCCAGGAAGTCATCAAAAGAAAGAAAGAGTGCAGGAAGAACTGGGAGATAGAAAAGACTGTCCAGACTAGGAAGAACTACTGGTTGGCTAACAAAGAAGCTAAGAAAGAATTTGCAATAGCAAAGAATAGGGCATCGGAGACACTCTACCAACTTCTGGAAAGTGACTCAGTAAGTGGCACAAATAAACTATATCAGGTTGCAAGGCAAAGACAGAAAGTTAAAGAAGATAGACACCCTTCATAAGAGATGCCAGCAACAACTTCCTCACCAGTCCACAGGACATCAAAGGCAGATGGAAGGAGTATTTTCAGCAGCTTCTGAATGAAGAAAACCCACAGAAGCTGTACTGCCCCAGAAACAACCTATGATGAGAGAAGAAGAGGAGCCCACCCTAGAAGAAGTAAGAACAGCACTAAGGAAAATGAAGTCAGGGAAAGCAGCAGGCTCAGATGATGTCACAGCAGGTATGATAAAGATGCTGGGTGAGATCGTGAAGAAATGGCTCTTGAGGGTACTAATAGCAGTGTGGAGAGAAAGGCATATCCCAGATGACTGAAGAATAAACATACTTGTGCCAGTGAACAAGAACAAAGGGGACATCCACAACTTTGGGCAGTAAAGAGGCATCACACTCCTATCACATTGCATGAAAGTTCTGCAGAGGGTGATTGACAAATGGATACAGAGTATTAGAATGTAAAATGGTAGATGAACAGTACAGATTCAGATCAGGATGCAGCACAATTGACCCCATGTTTGCAGTGAGACAGATAGTTGAGAAGAAGCTAGAGATGAGGAGAGAGTCCAACTGGGCATTCCTAGACTTGGAAAATGCATATGACAAGGTCCCAAGAAAGCTGATCTGGGCAGTACTGCAGTGGTTTGAAGTCCCAGAAACATTGCTAGAATTAGTACAGGCAATGTACAAGGACCCAATAACTCAAATACGAACAGTGTTTGGCCTCACAGAGGGGTTCCAAGTGAAAGTGGGTGTACACCAGGGTTCAGCTCTGATCCCACTGCTGTTCAAACTGGGGATAGACTACATTAGCAAACAGGTCAGAGGGAACAGATCATCAAAGTTGCTGTATGCAGATGATGTGGCATTACAGGCAGGCTCTGAGCTAGAACTTCATCAAAGGATAGGGGAATGGAATGCAAAACTGAAGGCACATGGGATGAAACTAAGCACAGATAAGATGGTGGCAATGCCAGCAAATTGGGGAACTCAGAATAAGCTGAGAATAGAGATAGAAGGGAAGATAGTGGAGCAAATAAACAGCTTCATGTATTTGGGAGAGGTGGTTGAGGAGAAGGGAAGTCTGATAGAAGAGGTCAAAGCTAGAATCAGAGGGGCTGCAGCCAACTGGCATAGAGCGTCAGGTGTAGTATTTGACAGAAAAATGTCAAAGAAGCTGAAAAGTAAGGTGTACAACACAGGGGTGCAACCACTACTGCTGTATGGTACAGAAACCTGGGAAGTAAAAGCAGAACAGTTGAAGAAGCTAGAGGTGATGGAAATGAAGTGCCTGAAAAAGGTGGTATGATGCACACTGGGGGACAGACGAAGAAATGAGGACATAAGAGCAGAAGCCAAAGTAGCTCCAATTGCAGAAAAGATCAAAGAGAACAGATTACGATGGTTTGGACATGTGCACAAAACCAAAAGACAGTCTGGTGAGGAAGATTTGGGGCAGACAGGAAGAAGGTAAGAGGAAGCAAGGATGTCCAGCAAAGAGGTGGATGGATTGTGTGAAAGAAGATCTGTGACAGTCAGGCATGAGTGTTGAAGAAGGCAGGAGTGTGGCACTGAATCGAGAGAGATGGCAACAGTTAACACGATATCCCAAACCCATGTAGAAAAAAATGGGAAAATGGGGGCTGATGCTGATGATGATGACTCCCCACTGGCACAGCTTTAGAGTTGAGATCTCAGCTGAGTGACCAAGCCAAGACCTCCAACACCCTCTCTGTCCAACCAGCTCTTCATGTCCCAGCCCAAGTAGCTGCCACACATACTCTTTGTGGTTTGATTTGCACACACACACACACACACACACACACACACACACACACACACACACACACACACACACACACACACACACACACACACACACACATATACCTGGAAAGACTGGTACTGGTTTATTGGCTATGCATGCTTTCGCCCAGACAGCAAGGTAGTTATCACTTCCCCAGCCAACTCCTTATCAGCCACTTTAAGGCCCTTAACAAAGGGTGTCCAATCCTGTGTAATATTAATATTAATACAAATGGTAGTTTGACCAAGAGCAATTAAGGGTGTCCCACAGGGCGTCAACAAATAAATATACAAGTGCTCTCAAAACTTAAATATCTCTAGACAGATCAGCCACAATGAAATGTTTACATATATGTAATAATAAATAATAAAAGAAAAAGAAAATAGTATATATTCACAGTAACATCAGACTTCAAAATCACAGGAAATATTTAAAACAACATTGCAGGACAGTCTCAAATAAATAAAGAAAAATATCTAAACTAAGCTTTACTATATTTCTAACTATATCTACCTGTGAAAATACATAGGCCTCAGATCTTTGGCAGATGCTGGAAGTCATCACAATTGCATTCCTTCACATTTCAAGACTAGTAATTATTTCACCCTAGAGACAATACAGAAAGCTCTCTAGTTTTAGACAATGTGTCTCCTTGCTGCATTGACTTTTATGGTGTAGCCATAAAATAATTTAATTTTAGTTATTTTTTTCTGAAGTTAACATCCTGTAATCCAGTTTCCAGTGTTAAAATATTTTTTTAAACAGTTACAATAGTGTATGTACATTTCTGTTATTTTCCCAATAGGACATACTGTGGTTACATTTTAAGCAAAAGCACTTTGTAAAATACATTTTTAACACACATCTGTACAGACCAGTTTGATATACACATGACATATGTTTCTGATTCATTTGCAACACAAGCATCTTACACAAATCATTTTGATATTCACCAATGAGATATAATTATTTACAAAATTCCAGCTAGCTGGGCTGGCAGTATCTCCCTTTGTCACATGAGTATCTGTCTGTCTCATATAGTGTGTGTGTGTGTGTGTGTGTGTGTGTGTGTGTGTGTGTGTGTGTGTGTGTGTGTGTGTGTGTGTGTGTGTGTGTGTGTGTGTGTGTGTGTGTGTATGTCTGTGTGTAGATATATATTATATATATTATATACATAAATATATATATATATATATATATATATATATATATATATATATATATATATATATATATATATACACACACAAACACACACATACATGTAAGGGTAACATTTTAATAATTAAACATATATCCATAAAGATGACAAAAAATGTGTCATGTGCAGACTGTCTTCCAGTACTCTCTGCTTACTAACCTTCGTGCTAACTAGATTGACATTTGCAGAGATAACAGTTTTAGAAAGGGCTGAACAAAAAATGCACTGCAGCTGAAATTAATTAATAATCAGTAGTGATGTCATGGGTTGTGTAATATTTAACTACAACTTTCGGAGTCATAGATTTAAGGACAAAACCACACCCCCATCATTGATTACTTCTTTTATACCTTTACCAAGTATTTTTTGACTAGCCTTTATTGATTAGAATTGCCTGTTGCATATATTTTGGGATGAAATGCTTATTTCTCCCCCTTTTATTTTTGTAAGTTACATCATTTATTTGGGTTTAGTTCATTTGGAATTTGATGGCTGCATCTTCTGTCCTTTTATAAATAATGTTATAACCACCATACCAGCAAACAGAGTTACCCTTTAAAAAGACAACATCCTTCTCTGTAGACCTCATTCAGTATCAACAGATGTACAAAGGCAGCTGGAAAAAAAACTTTAAAGACACCTGCATGTAGTTCACAGAAAACAAGTTACAGAAAATATTACAAGACAGACAGTATGCTCTTTGGTACACCAAACAGAAACTGAAAAATAACAACAAGCCAAGCTTAGTATATCTCTCAAGTAATAAAGTCACCCAGTGCACACTTGTTTATTTCCTCTTTAAAATCATTCAAGTCTAAACCTATAGATACTAAGAAGTCAGCATGGACCTATCTGTTTCATTTACATCGTACACAGAAGCAATACCAACATAAGTATATACTCAACTAAAAGCATGTTATACCACATCAAACCATTTAACAGACAAAGCCAGTAGAGCACTGGCAAGAAACTAAAACACCATACACAACACGCTGATTTCTAATGGCCACAGTTCCAATGTAGATCCACAGAAGCAATTAAAAACGTTATAGACGTCCAAGTAATCCAAATGAAATTAATTCTGGTAAAACAAGCTTTATTCAGTCGACACCAGTAAGCGCTTTCACCCTAAGGCTTCATCAGACTTTTACAAATTACAATCAATTCATCAAACTTTAAATAGCCCTCCAATCCAGATCAGATATATATTCAAATAACATTCATATTAAACCCTTCCTAAAGAGCAGGAGACTACCCAGACCAAAATAGCTTTATCTCAATGTTTTTAAATGTTTTTAAATGTTATTTGAATATATCTCTGAAGATACAGTGTGCATGTTATATGTCTACTTATGTTTTTCACTTACATCTGGTATTTGGTCATATGTCAAAGCAATGCATGTGCTGGTGCCTGGTGCCATGGCCAGCTGAAGTGGGACAGGAGGCTCTGCTGGGACCTCCAAACCCATACAGCCTATGGTGTTGCAGTTTAAACACAGATATGGCTTAGTAATAGTAAACAGCATTTAGGATTACTTACAACAGCATGCATAGATATGACCATCAACCCAACACAACAGATGGTATACATTTGCAGAGAGAGCACAACACATGCATATATACTACATGACATCTGTACAACGTGTAGAAGACTTGTGACTGCAGCTATGAACAGTGGCCCATTATTGGCATGTCACTGAGAACCCCAGACAGTGTCTATCATACCACTGTTTCATGTGACATATGTCCAGTCAGGGATGCGATGGCAGTAACTCATCACTATCACCATGTACTGGCTGCAATCCTCACACTATGCTCTTGCTGTTCACAGATGTGTGTTCAGTGAGTAACACAGGAAACAAATGGTTCCACACACTGACCAGTCCACGGATGGCCCTACAGATGGGGGCCCCTCACAAACAGAGCACTGTCTTGTCAGTTTTAAAACATGAAGAATAGCCATTACCACACACACCTTGTTAAACAGGCAGTTGTCTCAATGAAGCATAGCTACACTTACATGCAGTAGTCATGTCTGACACATCACCTTCCTGTCTTTAGGCTATTTCCTACTGTGTATATTGTTTGAGGAACATCCAAATATCATCTGTGATGCTGTTTACCAAACACCAGATCCAGGTACCACTCACAGCGACTGTCATGAGCAAACACCAACATGATGTTCCTAGATATTGTACTGTGTTTTTCATGTGAATGGCTATGGGAACATCATTGCAGCTGTTCCACATGCAATCAGCTAGAGGAGGACTGCAGCAGGTGCAGAGGCCATCACCTGAACATGACCATCACTTACAATACACAAGCTGCTGCTGAGCAGGTGTACACCTCCACATCCACCAGAGAGTGTGTTGGAGGGGCAGACAGAGGCAAAGTACATCAGAGAAGGGCTTGGAGACTAAAACCTAAGCATTGTCTGTCACACACCTACCAGTACAGGGGTTCAAACTCCTGACTGACTAGTCATTCCTATTACAAGTGCATGCAGTTATTCCATGTGCCACAAAGCTGAAATGTTGATGTTCTGTAAGAACATATATGTGTGTTGGTATGTGACATCTGCAACTGAGATATAGTAGACAGACATTAGGTGTAGCACACATGGCTGTCCACATGAACAGATGTTATTGTCAACACAACCACACTCTCTAATGGACTCACATTGACACTCTTTGCCAGGCCCACAAATACAGTCCCAAACCACTTAGTTTGCCACACTCCAGTAATGCACAGGTACTACACGCACCACAGGTTCTATGGGCTAGGGCATGTGAACGTGTTTGACATCTGTCAGTATGCCAGTGGAAGTTATACTGGGAGTGACTGTGGTTGGGAGCATCACACCCCACACATAGACACAAGGTGCCAGTACTAACATGCATGTGTACACTGCTTCATGGGTGTGTAGTGGTTGGCTGTGCAAGATGGCTGTGCAAGGCTGAGTGAGGGGTAATACTTGGCATCACGCCACCCAACAATGGTGTGCAGTGTGGTACAGGGGTGTAGTGTCTGCAATGTCTCACACAGATGGGTATTGTATGAACTGTCCTGACATCCTGGTTACCATTGTGTATGACCATAGCTTTGCAATGCATGCCATGTCTGTGTTTGATAGTCCTTGACATGGACATTGCCTGGGATGTGTATGTCCCACAATAATGTACAGTGACATGTACAGGTGTACCTGGTTTGGCTGGCACATGTTGTGCACACACACCGTTATCCTCCAATATGCCAGTACTGGCCTGGTGTGGCAGAACCTGCTTATAGTCAGCAGGTTGATCCTGCACCTGCATTGATAGCATGATACAGGTATTTCCTGGTGTCAGTGGCATCGGTCCATACAAGGCACATGTGTAAGGCATTGTATGGCCTCTGTGGATCACATTTGATGGCATCCCATATGTTGCAGGCATCCAGTGGGGAACATAGTGAAGGCACATTGTCCACAATTATGTGCCTATTGTACTGCTGTACAGTGTGCCATGCTCTCTGCAGCCTACTGCAATCACACCATGCCTACTATCTGTCATCAATGTGCAGGGTACTAGCAACATAGCGGGATATTCGAAGCAAGTGTGTTCGTGTATGACACATGGGTTCAGGACGTATTCTGGGTAATAGTAGGGTTGCACACTTTGTTCACCAGGCCTTTTGCCAGATGTAGGGGTATGGCTTGCCAACAGAGTCCCTTGGCTGATTGACATCTGTACTCCTCGTGAGGTGGACATTGTGATATATCAGACAGACACCATATAGGAAAACTACAAAATCCGCTCCCCAATATGTCCAGTGGTTAGACACTCACAGTCACCTCCACACAGGCTCTGACAGTCAAACACACACACACACACACACACACACACACACATACCTGCCATGTCCTGGAATAGAACCCCTACCTAAATAGTGTATCACACTACAACATTACACAGTTACAGCACATGCTATGGAGATTATTGGGTTACAGTAGTCCCAGAGGTGTATGTCTAGGTGGGTGACATCAGCAGGATTGCCAAAGGTGGTCATGTGAATTGTAAAGAGTGTGCATACTCTAAAAAGCCTTGTTCCTGTTTCAGGCAGACACACACACACACACACACACACACACACACACACACACACACACACACACACACACACACACACACACACACTTGGTCTCTCTTGGAATAGAACCCCTACCTAACCAGTTTATCACACTACAGCAATACGCAGTTACAGCACATGCTATGGAGAATACAGGTTTACAGCGGTCCTAGAGGTGTATTCCTAGGTGGGTGACATCAGCAGGATTGCCAAAGGTGGCCATGTGAATTGTAAAGTGTGTTCATACTCTAAAAAGCATTGTTCCTGTCTCAGGCAGATAGACACACACACACACACACACACACACACACACACACACACACACACACTTGATCTCTCTTGGAATAGAACTGCTACTTAACTAGTTTATCACACTACAGTAATATGCAGTTACAGCACACGTTACGAAGAATATTGGGTTACAGCAGTCCCAGAGGTGTATACGTAAGTGGGTGACATCAGCAGGATTGCCAAAGAAGGGCATTCCAAGTGTACCGCGAGTTGTACATGTCTGTTACCTGCGTGTACCCGCTGCTTACTGTCATGAAAACACAATTACACCTGCTTAAAAGTGTCTTATGCAGTCTTAATTGACAGTATCAACAAGGCTTGCAGGTCGCGAACCCTAGACCATGCATACTGAGGTCACTGGACTTACCACTAAGCCATCTGGGTTGTACACATCCTACTACAGGTATTCCACAGTACTGAAAACAAATGGGACAGTCCCTTTCTGTGCATATGTATAGTACCCTTGAATGTACTGTACTCTGTGAAACAACAAAGACAAGTCTACATCTGTACAACTGTCATACCTACATATATATATATATATATATATATATATATATATATATATATATATACAGACACACACACCTATGGGATGTGTATACACACACACACACACACACACACACACACACACACACACACACACACACATATATATATATATATATATATATATATATATATATATATATATATGCATATACACAGACACAGCCATAGCCATACACACACACACACACACACACACACACACACACATCTGAATGCCCTTTGTGACACAGAAGGGTTCCAAAGGAACTGATGTGTACACAAAACAGAGGCATCTTTTGTGTTATAACATTTAAATCATAAGCAGTTCACCACAGAAGGGATGGTTGATGTGTATGTGGAGTTTGGGGTGGGGAGTGATGGCTAATGTAATCTACCCCAGGAATTGTGGAGTTAGGGTGGGGGAATGATGGGTATGGACCTACACCCCAGTGACCACTTCTGTGTCACTGCTCGACAGTGGCACAGGAAAATAACATACCCAAATGTAGTCGTGCTTGACTGTGTATTCTTTACCATTCCTAACTATGTAATACTTTGTAGACACCGGTCACCACAGATGGCTACCATGGTGTGCTAAAAGACATTACATATGTGTATGCCTTGCTACAGGGTAGTCACACACACAAACACGCACACATTTGCCAGTATTGTGCATACACGTCTTGCCTATCTAAGGTAACTAGTACAGTGGTATGCAGTTGGGGTATGTGCCACAGAACACATACAGTTATACATACTGATTCCACTTCTGAGCTTGGTGACATCACAGGACCGATTATTTCCAGTGGCAGGGGGGGATAGAGAGGTATAGCGGTTGACAAGGATAAAAGCCAGTGCAAAAGGAGGTATCTCTTTGGAATGCAGCAAAACCCCTTGCCATGACAGGATGCAGACACAAATACACAGACACAACCACACTCAGCCTATGTTGACATACTCACTCAGGCATTTGCTGAGACACAGAAACGCTCTCAGCCATTTGCTGACACACACACTCAGGCATTTGCTGTCACACACACAAACACACACACACAGTTGCCAGTGGTGGGATCAGATTTCCTGCCTAAGGATCATTATTACAGTACTACACAGTTACGAGATGCACCACATAGATTACACATCCCAAGGCAGTCAGACTGCCCTTCTACAATTGAGGACAACAACAGGGACCTGACAGTCACAAAGTACATAGCTGTAGACCCGTGTGTTTAAAGTAGATGTCCATTACAACCTGTATGCACATACAAACACACTATCCGCAAGTAGGCCTGAGAGGTATAGTTGTAGCACAACAGGAACCTGAACTGGAGTATGGCCATCTGCGGAATGGCCATCTACTATCACTATACAGGGTTACAGCGGGCATGCTCATACACTTAGTAGCACAAGGCTGTTTGGGATGCACTATGACTACAACTACACAAGGTTATACTGGGCATGCTCATACACTTAGTAACAAAGGGCTTGTTGGAAGCACTGACTCAAATTACACAAGGTGGCAGTGGGTACGCTCATACACTTAGTAGCACAGGGCTGTTTGGGATGCACTCTGATTCTAACCACTGAAGGCCACAGTGTGCATGCTCAAACACTTACATGTGCAGAACATGTTGTAATGGACTCCTAGTGTAAACACACAGGTCTACAGTTAGGTGCATCTTACCTGTCAGTATATATACACATCATACTGGTTTACTACCTGATACTTGTATGTGACCTGTAAATGATATATCTGTTTCTGTGCTGTGTGATACACATGCATACATGTACATGAAGTACTGACATATATATGTTACGTATACACATTCATGCATGTGTGGATGTGACAGACAATAGGTTACCTGGGTCACACAGGTGGATGCTACCTACATCATGTGTCACACACCTTGCTGACCTGGAAGGCATACATTGATAGCAGTTTGCGGACAGTGGCATTATACATGGAACAATGGCATGTGCAAGTATAATGTGTGAGCCACCTTGTGTAATGGTACTGAGGTGCAGGTGACAAGATGACCTCTCCCGGCTGTGGTAGTAGTTGTCATTATTAGCAGGACTGCTACCCTAAGTATATTGCACATTGTTCATATACACAAGTTCTGTCGCTGTCCATCACCTTACATGGGGCATTTGCTACCAAGAACATTAATGCCATGCGCAGTGATGTCATGGTATCGATGGCAACTGCTAGACCAAAACAATGAGCCAATGTCCTGCTGTTATTATGAGGTTGTCCAGTGTCTGTCAGTCTGGGCTGTCATGACCAAACAACGAGCCTTCAACACAGAGCAAATGCATCCATGTTACATGTGTGTGTGGATAATACCTAGGTCGCATTTACCCATATAGCCGCATTCCAAGGCAAATGTCCTATACACAGAAGTAACACCCTGACACCTACATGACAATTGCATTGGATGCTTATGCTAACCCGTGCTAGATGTGTGGCGTTAGTAATCCATTTGCTCAATGTACAATGGGGAATACTGACATCTGTGCAGTAAGGAACACCTGGCTGAAGGCTCTGTAGTGCACAATTGCACTACCACCATATAACTCAGATCCAGACATGTGGGCCATAACAGTGGTATGGACCATACCAGGTGGTGGTGTACATATATTTATAAAGGCTACTCACATGTAAAGACCACTACTCCAACATAACACATCACAGATGAGTCAGATACAGGTGACAGTGGTAAATGCTGCATTCTAGGTTGTATCCTCATATACATCCACCACCTTGTTCCCAGACTGCCAACACACATCCATATGTGGTATGACATAGTATGGTAGACCACCAGATAACCCTCGATTGGTGAACTTTACCTAGGCCTATATCAGCTGTGCAATGTACCCATGTATAGACACAGCTGCATAATGTGTTATGCAATGCAATAATACCACTGTTTGTAACCTGCTCAGTTGTACACATACCAGGGTCCTTCAGATGTTGTCAGCATTAACATGGTCGACTGTTGTTGTACACCAGTAAACAACACTCTCATGGTTGGATATGACCTAACCGTACCTGCCCTGGATATATACATCCCACACTCATACAACATATATTACATTACCATAGCTTTCGTTTACATTTCTACATACAGGTGGCTACAGTCATTGCACACATGCACATGGCAGATAGCATGCTAATAGTACATAACAGAGGTAATATCCCCTCTCTACTGGTCACCCATGACACCTATCATATCATACAACACCCCATGTGGCATGTTTGTCTTTAGACATGTCCACCTAATGCAATGCCTACAAACATACCCAAATAACAGGACCATAGGACCTACACAAGGCCTGTATTAACAAGCTCAAGGAAATCCAGATCTGCACTGTATGTTCCTGAGTAGTCACAGGTGATATGTTCATGACATGTACAGCCATGACTGGCCACAGCTCCTACATATACCCCATGTTAACAATTGCAAGCCATGCATGCTGTGTGCTGTCTGGACATTAGCCTTAGTACCACAATAACCAGTACATGCTGGGGTGAGATGTTTACAAGTCACAGACCTCGCACATGCTTGAATTAGTGTACTGCCTAGCTCTAACAGAGCACATTGCTGACACTCTACCAGTACACATGATGTGTATGGCAAATATGATGTGCTCACTGTTGACCATTACAGTGCTCTGTCTTCACCATGACACTATCAATTAACAGTTTGTAGGAGCATGACATGGAATAATGCTGTGTGTGTCACGTTGATATGTGCTGTTGTAATATATGTACACTTGGCTACTCAGTGAAAGTGGTGGTGTCCTACCAGTACATGAATACAACATCCATTATGGTGTAATGCTCGGCTATGTTTCACACATGGCATGGGAAAGGTGTGGAATGCATCCTCTTGACCTGCTAGTGCACGTACTGATGTAGACCGCATATGTGTACATTTATTGCTGTTTGTGTAGATTCTATGTGTGTGCAGCATCTGATGTCTGAAGGTGACTGTTGTCTTAGTACATCATGCTGTTGCAATACAGCCTCAACATTGCCAACTGTATATGGTGATATGCTCTAAGTACAGTATGCCATACTTGAGGTATGGACAGATGTTTGGATATGACTACTAAGTGGTGGGGCTTCTTTGCAGATGAATGATTACTGAGAACAGCTCACTGCTGTGTTACAACCAGTCCTACAATAACCTGTGTACCTGCTAAGGTCAGGTTTTGTTAATTGAAGTGGAAGACAGACAATGTAAAATGCTGAAAGGGTGACACTGAAGGCAAATCCCATGACACCTGCAACAGTAATACCGCCCCTGTGCATATATTGTGCATATATCAGCACAGTTGTCAAAGGAAATAGTCAGTAAGCATTGTACCGGATGTGATAGTGCTGTACTGCTGTAGTACTTATCATGAGATAGGCAGGTGTTTGATTCACAGTACTGGCATGTGTAGGTGTGTGTCCATATGTCACATATGGTTGGGAATACATCCCACATGTTATCACTCTTCTGAACACTGTTGTTGACACCAATACAGAGTGAAGTGTAGAAAGAAAGGCATAGGCAGGTGGTTAAACTTCAAACATGTAAAGTGTCTGTATGTGTGTGACATAGGTGTATATCTCTGTGAATGCCGGTGTGTGTGTGTGTGTGTGTGTGTGTGTGTGTGTGTGTGTGTGTGTGTGTGTGTGTGTGTGTGTGTGTGGCTGTCCGTGTGTATGGCTGTCTGGTTCCTGGAGTGAGGCTGTATTTTACCATAGTGAAATGTTAATGCCCCCTCCCCCCATCCACTCAAAGCAGTCTAGCATCCCTGCTGATATCATCAATCGTAGATGGGCATACTAACCGGCTGTTAACATGTACGCCCTGGGGTGTGACCTGTTGTTAAATAGCCTACTGATGGACCCGCCTCCCCACATACACTCACTACACTGTAGTATCCCTGTCAATGTCCTCGATCTTAGGCCATTCCAACTACCTGTACATGTGTAATCTCTGTGGTGCGTCTTGTAATTGTGTAGTACTATAATGATGATATGCACATAGGCAGGGGTTCTCATCCGAACACTGGCAACTGTGTGTGTGTGTGTGTGTGTGTGTGTGTGTGTGTGTGTGTGTGTGTGTGTGTGTGTGTGTGTGTGTGTGTGTGTGTCAGAGTGTGTGTTACAAGTCCACTATTTCCACTGGCCTTTTCCCTTGTCTTCCAGCATACCAGTCTTTTACCCACTCTGCGTTCCAGGTAACTGTACCTGTGATGTCACCCACTATGGATGTGATGACTCTGAACACAGTAACTCTTGGATCATTAGAACAGTAAACATAATTGAAACATGGGAGAATATAACTGTGATGTGGAAGCTACAAAGTGCATGCAGGTTTTGTCATACTGACCTGTGGATAGTCAACATGTACATATGGGACTCCCGCAAACACCAACATCCCCTGGCACATGCAACTACACCTGAAAGAGGAAGGCAGAACATCAAGATCAACACTCTGTTAGTGTTGTTACACATGATATATGCTGTCAAATGTACAAAATGCATTCTAAAACTACAATACATGGTATGTCTGCTGCCTGTCAACACTACTCAACAATATTAATCTACAATTGTCTACCTACTATGTTCACCCTGTGCATCAGACCATATGAACATGTCCCTGCACCAATGGTGTGGATGACAGGGATATGGCACAGGCATCATCATATGCACAGGGTGATAATGTTTGCCAGAGGCCTAGGCTGTGCCATTGGATGACATCATGCTTGTGTGTTAGGGCCTGTGATATCATTGGGTGTGTGTGGATGTTATGCGTGTGTGTTGAGGTGCCCTACATTTGTTTACAGTGTGTGTGCATGCATGCACACAGGTCTGGCATGTGGCTGGCCTACACAGGGGTAATATTGACAGCTGCAGACTGTACAAGGCAGGTGGCACAGTTCACGGTGTCCGGCCACGGCCACGTGACCTGCGCCTGCCAGGAGTTGCACAGGTACTACCAGGCAGAGGTCCAGATTGGGTACCATCTGATGACACATGTCCACTGGAATTGTGTCCCTGTTGGGGCCATCCAGGACCACATGCACGTGGCCTGCTGTCTCTTGGTGTGGATTGCACAGCACCAACAGCATTGTTGCTGCTACCACCACTATGGGAGCGGGCATGTGCAGCCGCATGTTCAGTAGACCTTCAACAGGTGATGTAGCTCGCCTACATCCACGTGCCCGATGCCTCACTCCCATCAGATGTTCCAGCACAGACATCCCACTCTCGAGGATTGACATGCCATGGTCAAGGACTCCCACCAGGTCACCCAATCGTCTATCCAAAACATCTGCAAGATGATGATGAGCATTCGCAAGTGCCTGGATGTTGTCAGTTAATAATCGGACAGCAGCCCTCTGAAGCCTCAGACCATCTCTGTTGTGTCATTCAGCACATGTCTGTGCCTCTATTACAGCCCAAAACATGCGTCTGATGACTACAGCTGATGTGCTTGGTCTTGAAGGGGCATGTTGGCCAGTGGTCCTCCTACAAGCAATGCTGCACACATGCCTGTGTGGGACATCACCAGTCTGTTGACTGGGATCATGGTGTGCAGGCACACCTTCCATAGTCACCACACTTCCCTGTTCCATGCTACTACCTGCCAACTGTCCTTCCTCTATGGCCGGTGGTGATGGGGTATGTGCAGGCAGGGGAACTGTGTGCGAGGATGAGGGGGATACAGGTGGAATGGCAACCAATGGCACAGATCCAGCCCCTGACAACCCTGCCTGTGCCTCAATCATACTATCATCATCACTGCTAGAGTCTGTGGGGACACTAACATCAGGTGGACCACAGGAGGGCAATGCACCTACATCAACACCTGTGAGGGGAAGACAAGAACTGTACATTACAAGTTATACCAGACACGCACAGAGAGACAGACAGAGAGAGACACACAGACTCACACAGACACACACAGACACACACTCTACTTGCAGGTGATATGGTAGATGGCATTCAGCGTAGACAATTATAGTTTTAGCTTAGGCAATTATAGTGGTAGTTATCATACATCCCTGAGTTGCACACAACAGCATGCATGTGGTATAGCGGATGGCATGCACCTTACATAATTATAGTGATGGTTAGCATATATACCTGTATTGCAGCATTTGTGTTAGTAGCCTATGCCCCATACCTGCAACACAATGCATGCACTTTGCACCATTGCAATGCACTACCATGGTGTGCGCAACATACACCACATGTTAACAGGCCATCACTGACCTTTGTACATCTGCCACTGATGCTTTGTGTTGGCCACCACCCCTATGTGTGAGGACATAAGCAGTAGAGTATGTCAGCTGCATACTTTGTTTGCCTGAGCCCTAGCTTGCATATCTCCCCCAAAGCAGTGCATGTCTGTTCAACATTATTCTGCCTACCCCTGAGCTGAGTGTAGACATTGTGCATGTGGCTGTACACACATGTTTGACATGGCTGCCCCTACTTTGCAATGGTGCCACAGACCAGCACAGGTTTACCGTACACCGGCCTGCTGTGTGGTGTATGACCTTGCCAATCACATGTAGTATGACATGTCTTCTGCTGATGTGTTGAATGACATGCATACATGTGTAACACAATGGTGTCCTTTCCAATCTACAGTACGATAATGGTGTCCCAATGCAGGGGTGTGTTATACTAAAATGGGCCTTCAGCTGATGCAATATTGTCTGTCCACCCTACAAATATGCAGGGACATACTGCACATTGAGCTGATGTGCATAGCCATTGCAGGGCCTCATGTGGCCTCACAATTGCTATACAGTGTGAGCTACTGACACAGTTCATAGCCATGACTATGTTCACATACAATACATATCTAATGTGTAATGTGACCCACATCACCGAGGTGTATACACAATAAACCCTAATGTGGAATGTGTGATACAGGTCACAGAACGGTATATGGATGACACCCCTGCACATCCACAACCATATTACTGATACCTGGCAACTATGCCCACACATAGCTAACTTACAAGTACTCTATGTCCCACATGCCATCTGTGTACCTCACACACATGAGGAGCAGGCACGACAGTGATGTCTGACACCAGCAAGGTTAATGTACTGTATCTGTGGCTTGATGTGGATGTATGTGTATGTTGTAGAACAACTCGTAAAGACAAAAAAGGTAGAACAGCAACAACTTGCAGAAAAGTAGCAAAAACAGTGGACTCCAAAACACTCGAAGCCGATGTAATCCACAAATAGCACACTTTATTCACAAACAATTCCTGTGGTTGAGCGCTTTCATCTGTGACAATACAGATTTCTTCAGAACCAATTCCTTACAGCAGTACATTCTATTTATACAAGATTTGGCCAAAAACCAATTAAGTCTTAAAACAGCAATGTTCCTTGGAACCAACACACAATATGGTACTAAATAAAATGCATACTGAAATATTGTATACCTATTTCAATGTAGAAGTACTGAAAATATTTAAAATGTATATAACCAGTTGGTAATTTTAAAATTTTAAAATACTAAAATACGTGCATAAGTAATGAATACTAAGATATTACAAAATAATACATTACAAAAATAATAAAAATCACATTCAAAATGAGTGAAAAATAAAACAATAAATTAATAAACCTCCAATGCACTCACATATTGCATAATGACTCAATATGATGCTTGTGGTGAAATCTAAAACTCGAAAGACCTTACTGTGAACAGATATAACTCCTTGTCAAACATATTAACATAGTAATGTATGTTCCCTTTGTCCCTCATAGCTAAAATCGTCCATATAACAAAATGAACATAACCTGTTGTTATTAATCAATTGGAAATGTTGAGAAAATATTGTCAACTATTAATTATTTTATTTGTTTTAAAATTTTATTTGTTTTAAAATTCTATAAAGTGCATGTAGTGCAGAAACATTAAAACTAAGAAGGTGTTTACCTAGAAGTACTTAATTCAATGCTAGCAAGGGTTTTATGCTAATGAAGTCATTGATGCCAGGACGTGTAGTGGCATGAAACAAATTTGCCATCTGCTTTCTTTCCATGCAAGAAATGTCTTCCAGTTTCCACCTTTATCCTTGACGTCTACTTGGTCAATGATTGAAAACCTAAATTCATGCTCTGAACCTTTTCTTGTATGTGTCTGTATAGTGCGTTTAGTGTCCTCTCTTTTGATACTGTACATGTGTTCATATATCGCCTCTTCATCTTCCTCTCCGTTTGCCTATATAAAAGGCCAGGCAGTACAGGTTGCTATATAAACTAACCGTTGGGAATCACAATTACCTACTGTACAATGTACCTTCGAGTGCATGGTGTTTTCAAGTCTAATGGTGTGAGATGTGTTGATGTGCTTGCATTGTTTACAACATCCACATTTTTTAGTCCCTAGTAAGCTCTTTTGTCATTCTTCTTCGTTCCACCCTCCAGTAAGTTTTTAATATTGTTACCTGTCTTATACACTGTACATATCTCAGTTCCCACTAGGCTCCTAAAGTGCCCGCAGATGTAATGAGAGTCCAATGTTTCTTTAGAATGTCTATGATCATGTGTGCAAGCGGATTGAATCTTATTACACATACTCTATTATCCCAATCGTTACTCTTGTTGTTCTGTGTAGTAATGGGGTTTCCTAACAGTGGTTTGTATTTGATCCCCATTGTGCTTTTACAAAAGGGTTGTGTTTTCCAATAACTTTTGGGATATCCCTTTCTAAAAAGAGTTGTGTGATGTTGTCTAATTCTCTGTTCATATCTTCATAAGTGGATGTCATCCTAGCTGCTCTGATGCACTGGCCCTTTACTATATTTTGAATATATGTCGGGGTGGCAGCTAGTGAAATGTATATAGTCGTTAGAAAGTTGGTTTTCTGTAAAGCCTTGAAATAAATCCAGTGCCTGTATTGCCAATCCACGTGTCAAGATATGCGATACCCTTTTTCTCATATTGATACGTGAATCTCAAAAAGTCCGTGGTGTTGTTGAGGTATTCCACAAAAGTAGGGATCATCTCCGTTGGGCCAGTCCAAGTGATGAACACGTCATCCAAGAATCTGGTGTAAAGTTTAATATATTTGTAGAACTCACATGAAAATATGTACTGGTTTCCCACTCTAGCATCACCATGTTGGCGAAAATAGGGGCACAGGATGCTCCCATGGCTACCCCTCGAGATTGTCTATAAAGTTCGCCTTGGTGCTCTATATAGTTGTGTTCTAACACCAAACTCATCATGTCCATAATTAAATTAGTTCTGTCCCAGCTGCCTCCTAGATATTTTCTTAAACTACTCTGGAAATATTCCAGTCCTGAATTCACGGGTATGCTGGAAAAGAGATCTTGGACATCAATGGTTCTGACGTCAAATTTTCATCCCACACGTCCATGGTTAATTTGCTTAAAAGTCCCATGAGTCTTTAACCAAATGGTTGACTTTGGCGATATGTTTTGTCCATTTATCAATGATAGTACCTATCTTAAATGTCTTCGACTTAGATCCGGAGATAATAGGTCTAAAAGGTGGATTAATTTTATTCTTATGGAACTTGAGTTCCAACTATTCGTGACAAGATAGGATATTCAGTTTTAACGTAGTCATATAATTCAGTAGTAATCCGTTTGTCAATTAAGTACTCTTCTATGGCATAGTCAATGCGTCTGTACCCGGTATTTATCTGATTAAGGGATGTCCTTTCGTAGTTTCCTGAATCATGTAGGATACTATTTATTTCTTTGTGATACTGGGTATTGTCAAAAATCACAACCCCACCACCCTTATCCGGTTTCATGATTCTGATCTCGTTGTTGATAATGAGATCTTTCAGGCACATTCTTTCACCCATAGTTAAATTGTCTGTAAACGCATTGCCTACCCCTTTTTTGTTCCTGGTGTCGTTATATATGTGATATATATCATGACAAACCATGTTTTCAAATATGGCCACCTGTGGGTTCATGGTTGGTACATATGTGCTTTTCTTTACTACATTACTACATACCCCATTACTACACAGAACAACAAGAGTAACGATTGGGATAATAGAGTATGTGTAATAAGATTCAATCCGTTTGCACACATGATCATAGACATTCTAAAGAAACATTGGACTCTCATTACATCTGCGGGCACTTTAGGGAGCCTAGTGGGAACTGAGATATGTACAGTGTATAAGACAGGTAACAATATTAAAAACTTACTGGAGGGTGGAACGAAGAAGAATGACAAAAAGAGCTTACTAGGGACTAAAAAATGTGGATGTTGTAAACAATGCAAGCACATCAACACATCTCACACCATTAGACTTGAAAACACCATGCACTTTCGAAGGTACATTGTACAGTAGGTAATTGTGATTCCCAACGGTTAGTTTATATAGCAACCTGTACTGCCTGCCCGGCCTTTATATAGGCAAAGCGGAGAGGAAGATGAAGAGGTATATATGAACACATGTACAGTATCAAAAGAGGACACTAAAAGCACTATACAGACACATACAAGAAAAAGGTTCAGAGCATGAATTTAGGTCTTCAATCATTGACCAAGTAGACGTCAAGGATAAAGGTGGAAACTGGAAGACATTTCTTGCATGGAAAGAAAGCAGATGGCAAATTTGCTTCGATGCCACTACACGTCCTGGCATCAATGACTTCATTAGCATATAACCCTTAGCATTGAATTAAGTACTTCTAGGTAAACACCTTCTTAGTTTTAATGTTTCTGCACTACATGCACTTTATAGAATTTTAAAACAAATAAAATGTTAAAACAAATAAAATAATTAATAGTTGACAATATTTTCTCAACATTTCCAATTGATTAATAACAACAGGTTATGTTCATTTTGTTATATGGACGATTTTAGCTATGAGGGACAAAGGAACATACATTACTATGTTAATATGTTTGACAAGGAGTTATATCTGTTCACAGTAAGGTCTTCGAGTTTTAGATTTCACCACAAGCATCATATTGAGTCATTATGCAATATGTGACTCGATTGGAGGTTTATTAATTTATTGTTTTACTTTTCACTCATTTTGAATGTGATTTTTATTATTTTTATACGTGTTTTATTTTTGTACGTATCTTATTATTCATTACTTATGCGTATTTTAAAATTACCAACTGGTTATATACATTTTAAATATTTTCAGTACTTCTACATTGAAATAGGTATACAATATTTCAGTATGCATTTTATTTAGTACCATATTGTGTGTTGGTTCCAAGGGAACATTGCTGTTTTAAGACTTAATTGGTTTTTTGGCGCCAAATCTTGTATAAATAGAATGTACTGCTGTAAGGAATTGGTTCTGAAGAAATCTGTATTGTCACAGATGAAAGCGCTCAACCACAGGAATTGTTTGTGAATAAAGTGTGCTATTTGTGGATTACATCGGCTTCGAGTGTTTTGGAGTCCACTGTTTTTGCTACTTTTCTGCAAGTATGTTGTAGAACACATGTATGTATTTGGATACTGTATAGGTGAATGCTTCCATGTCGTGACACACTCCAGATGTTCAAGACATGTTATGTGGTGGTTTCATGTTATGCCTACACAAGCTGTGCACAGGTCTGTATGATGTTTAGTGTTTCACATCTGCAATATCACCATTATACAAAGGCCATAGTTGTATCGTGTCGTGCCAATGTACAACAGGGTGTACACACATGTACATCACTTCTACTGTGTGCTTTGCTTCATGTCTCTGGCCATCCTCCATGGCCATGTGTACACATGTTCAGTCCAATGGTTGTGATGGCCATCTTATTTCACATGTCAGTGTTATCCCATATGGCATGCACCCATAAATATGCTCCACTGAGGACAGGGTTATGCAGACAAAGGGTGGTATATGGGATGTGAGACATGTTTTGCAGGATAGTTGAGCAGTGTTACAGTCAGCCCACTACATGTCATGGGCATGTCTGATAGCACATGACATTGTGTGACATTCATAGCAAGGGTATACTCCACAAGGGTGTATGCTGTGGGCCGGGCATACTCCAGCTCCAACACATTTAGTGTGTGTGGGCACATATGCTCTCTGTACACTACTGTTTATATTCCCAACATGTGTAATGTTGATATTTAGTACCTGTCCCTACAGTGGAACACATCTCCACCATTGTATTCACTGTTGTCCACACATCTGGCAATGACAGTTTGGAAGGTTTAGTGTAGGTGTTTCATATAGTCTTCAATTGTTTCACATAGGTAAACAGTGTGATGCATTGCAGGTCTGACCAGTGTCCATTACCAGGGCCACCATACATTATGTGTACATGTGTTATGGCAGATAGCATGCAATTAATATGTTCTGTGCATTATTAAGCCTGGTAAATAATAATAATCTCACCTGACACAGGCTGCTGTTGCTGCAAAATACCAGAGTTACCTAAACAGGAGTGTCACAGCAGTAAGATCATTATACACACCTGTGTGGTAGCTACAGGGTACAATGTCTATGTTAGCACATAAGCCAGTACAATACACTATACTCTGGAGTATGCACATCTGTGCATACATAGAGTAGTAGTCTATAGTATGTGGCATGTGTGCATACATGCCTTGCATATGATGTTACATTACATATTGTACAGTAACACATGTAACTATGTGATATATGGTTGTGTTTTATGTGTAGTAGTGACTTACTAGGCAACTCCAGGCACGGTGGCTGAAAGACACCCACCTCCACAATACAAGCTAAAGCTTGTGGATGGAGGTCTGCAGGTGTCCCCAGGTTGGCCAGTAGCTCCTCGGTACGTGTGAGTGGGGGCTGGGTGAGTGGCCCCCCACCTGTTGCACCTTGTTCCCTGGCGATTGCATTAGCACGCTGTTTCACCCAACTTATCAGGTCAGTGCAGTCTCAGCACACCTGCTGATAGGTGCAATTGTGACTGCCAACATCATTTACCCTCCTGCAGAGTTCCGCCCACAGGACATCCCGCTGCCGTGCATCCTGTGGCTCATGGCTGAAGAGCATTGTGTAGTTGTCGAGGAGGTATGGGATGAGGACCTTATCCTTCAAGCGGCTGTACGGTGGCAGTCTGCTACATGGCATACCTGGAAAACATAACAATGGAGACAGGTCACAGTAACTCACAGAGAAGCACAGCAGTACAGCTGAACATACATGTGTATCACATTTATTAAGATTACAAATACGTCTTTGTAGATCTATATGACACTAACACCACTGACATGTATAAGTCACACACATTTAACTCGTACTGGCGATGTGATGTTATCGCCATATATGTGTGTGTCATGTGATGACATTGCTCATACACCATGTGGGTGTTGTCTTGACATGGGCATGTCTGTTTGCCTGTAGTGGTGTCTTTACCTATCAGCACATGCCTGGATATTTTCACATTAATGCAATTGACCTTAATGCTGTGTATATGCCACATATATAGTCATACATTGCCATTAGGGACATGACCTGTGACCCTGCAGACTTGCAAGCATGTATGTGTTTTGCTATATACATCTACATGGCACTGTACAGCTGTGCAGCATCCTGCCATGTATTGCCTGTGTTGCACATGTGTAACACATGGGACAATAGCTAGCCTGATGGTATTTCCAGGGTTGGATATCAACTTTGACATGTATGGTCATAGTGATCTAGTAGGCTATATGCCCTGGACCATTTATGGGCCTAGGCAGACAGGTTACCTAGCTGTAGGCAACATACAGGTAAGTTTCAGTGGCCAGTTCAAGCAGTGCCACAGAACTGGTACACATGGTTACTGATATATTTGGCATGCGGTCATCACACCATGTCACAGAGAGGGGCGATGTGCAGCTTCACTGGACAGGGATGCATAGTATGGCAAGAGTATGTTAAGTGTATGGGACAGGGATCTGTTAGGCATGTTGTGATCCTTGTACTAAAAAGGTGGATGTCCATGACATATGTGTTTATTTGGGATCAGAATGTGTTAAGTGTAGCATGTCCAACACCTCTGGGTTGGACATGGCTTTATTCAGAGTAGGCTGCATGCTACATAGTGCAGCTAGGGATTGTGAAGGGCAGTGTAGGCCATCTATACATGGGCAATAACCCTTAAAGGAAATATGTGATCTATTATGGGTCACATGGCTGTTGAGTATGGCTGATATCTCTATATTCCTGGATGGCACCCTGTCATGATTAGGGGTGCCACATATGACTACCTGTCTTTTGTAGTGATGTAACTATCAAAAGGAAGTACTATCCAGCTGCATCCCATACACACAGTTGCCATTATGTTGACCGCTGCCTAGGTGGTAGTTAATGGGCACAGGGTTTGTAACCTAGGGGATGACACTGCAATACTTAGCTGTCAGATTGTGGCCATACATCACACACCACACATCTGACACACTAAGGCCCTTCTGTATGTTGAACGCAGCACACAATGAGTTGACTATTGCTCCTAGTTCATAGTCATTTGCAGACATCAATAGGCTGATGCCTTTTGTGTTAGTCTATGTGGTATAGATAACAAAGAGGGGGAGTACCAGGAATGACCCCTGTATTACTGTGGTTGGCACTGGTTTGATGTACATGTATTCATCGGACACATTCTGTAGTGTAGGTTCTGCCAGCAGTCCAGTTGCCAATCACTCCTGTGACATAGGAATATACACCTAGTTTACTGAGTGTAGCTGGAACACAGTATGGGTGATGGTGTCCTATGACCTGGCAAGGTCATGATATGCAGTGTGAATCAACCCTACTGTCATCTACATCTATACCAAGTACATCAATTACATTGACCACGGTTCATGGCCGTACAGAGCAGACTCAGCAGGGTAGTTGTGCACTATGTCCCATTATCAATGGTATCTCCCCCTTTGTGGGGTGTGATAACTTGCTGTGCACCATTTGGTGTGTACACAGCCTGACATGGAGCTATGATTGAACATGATGTGTATGTGGATAGCTGAATGTTTTTACATTTGTGTAGGATACACCCTGGGATGTTGACAGGTCCCATGAAAGCTGTATGTATGGCATTAGAGAGTGCAGCTTGTACCTGCATAGTCATTAGTACAGGGGCCCTGTAGTGTACATGGATATATTACTAAGGTTCATAGGTTCATAGGTAGGTATTAGGCTATCGGCACTGGGGCCTATACAAACCCAGCCAAAAAGGTACCCTGGGTTTTGCCACCCAAGAAAATTATTTTCCTGTGCCACTGTCAAGCAGATCCACAGAGGTGATCCCTGGGGTGAATTTCCAATTTCCCATCCAACCATCAAGATTTTTCTTGAAGAGTGCTAATGAGGAGCTTTGTTTGATATAGATAGGTAGTTTATTCCAGAGTATGGGAAGTCTCTGGGACAGGAATCTATCCCTCTGGCATGTCCTGTTTATTGTAGTGACAAGGTTTAGGTCCCTAGAGCTTGTAGCTCGGAAGGATTGGGATTTCTTTAAGTGGAGCATGTCCAGCAGCTCTGGGTTTGACATAGCTTTGTATGTTAAGCAGAGATCACCTCTGAGTAGGCGATATGCGACGGAGTAAAGCTGGAGTTTTTTGAGACGGTCTGCGTAGGGCACCTGTTTGAAGCCGGTAATCCTCTTTGTGAGGTATTTCTGTGGCCTTTCCAGTTATTGTAGATGTCTTGTGAGGTACATACCAAAAGGGGCATTGTACTCTATAATGGGTCTAATGAGTGATGAGTAGAGGGGAACAATGACCTCTTTTTTTCTGGATGAGAAACCATTTGTGATGATGTGTGCCACGTAGAAGGATTTCCTGACTACTGTGGCAATGTGATTATCAAAGGAGAGACTACTGTCCACCTGTGTCCCAAGGTCTCTTATTACACTTTTGGTGTTAAGTATACTACCGCCCATGTTGTAGTTCATGAGTGCAGAGTTTTTACCAAAGGGGATGACAATGCACTTTTTGGCATTGAGTTTGAGGCCATGGCTTTGACACCAGGCATCTGTCTCAGTGAGGTCCTTTTGTAGGATGTCCACATCGTTAGGAGTTTTGATTATGGCTCCTAGTTTGCAGTCATCTGTGAACTTCATTAGCCAAAGACCTTCTGTGCTAGCCTGTACTTCAGAGAAGTAGATACCAAACAGGAAAGGACCCAGGACTGAACCCTGTGGTACTCCACTTGTCACTGGTCTGAAGTCGGATTTGGAGTCTGCTACTTTCACAGTGTGGGTTCTGTTAGTGAGCCAGTTGGCAACCCATCTTGTGACATAGGGATTTATACCTAGTTTAGTGATTTTATCTATAATTCCAGAGTGGGGGATGGTGTTGAAAGCCTTGGGAAGATCTAGATAGGCTGTGTGAACCACCTTACCCTTGTCAACGGCTTTGGTGACTGCTTCAAAGAAGTCTATCAGGTTTAGGAGACATGATCTGCGTTTTACAAACCCGAACTGGGTGGGGTCCAGAGTTTTGAGATTACCAATGTCTTTGTTTATAAGTTCCATGATAATACATTCCATGGCCTTGCAGATCAGGCTCATCAGGCAGATGGGGAGGTAGTTCCCAAGGTCCGTGGTGGCTCCCCCCTTGCGGAGTGGGATAACCGTCACTGTGCACCATTTAGCAGGCACAAAGCCTGAGGTGAGGCTACGACTGAACATGGTACTTAGGTGGGGTGCTAGTTTGTTCTGCAGTTCATGTAGAATGCAGCCTGGGATGTTGTCTGGTCCCATGGATGCTGTGTTCTTGGCTTTGGAGTGTGTGGTTTTTACCTGTGCAGCCGTGATTACAGGAACTTTGCATTCTTCCAGTATAGAGATGGGCTCTTTAGGGGGTGAGAAGGGGGTAAAGTTAGCACTGAACCTATCTGCCAGGATGTTGGCAATATCAGTTAGGTCTGTATATTTAGTGCCATTGTGCTGTAACTCAGAGCAGATCTGAGTGTTGCCATTGAGATTCTTGACATAGCTATAGAATGCTTTGTGGTTGTCTTTAGAATCAGTGGTGATTTTGTTTTTGTAACTAGCTTTGGAGGATTTTATCAGGGATCACAGCTTCTTACTGAGGCTGGCCAGGGAGCTCCTCCACTCATGGGAATTTACTCTCTTTTGCAACAGTTTCTTCCTTCTGTTGTACAGTTTGTTTATGGCAGGGGACCACCAGATTGGCTTCCTTTTTTGGAGGATAGTGTCTTGGTTCTGTTTGGGATAGCATGATCCATGCACTCATGTAAGTGCTTATAAAGTGCAATTGTGTAGGATTCAGTAGTCATAACTGTATTGTCCATCTGCATGGGTGTCATGAAGTTCACTACTTCTGTCTTAAGAAGCATGAAGTTGGCTTTGGTGTTTCCTTAATGGGGGGTGGGGGCAGGATGTGGATATCTAGGGTAATTAGCTTATGGTCGGATGGAACCAATGAGGTGTTGACTTCAGGTGTAGAACACTGGTCTCTCATGTTGGTAATGACTAGATCTAGGATATTGTTGCCCCTGGTGGGGGTGTGGATAAGTTGATCCAGGGCATTGGAGTTTATGAATTCCAGAAAGCATTGAGCAAAGGAGTTGGTACATGAGTAGTTTTCCCAGTTAATGGTGGGGTAGTTGAAATCACCCATTATTAGGGTGTTTGGTTGAACCCTAATATTTTCCAGTAGATCAAGAAAAGAGTAGTGGGAATCCTGGGGCATGGTGGGTGATCTGTAGCAAGCTACAATTTGGATTGCAGTTTTGCCCAGATTTAGTTGCACTTGGATAACCTCGGCTGCATTATGCTGAGCAACTTGCTTGGAGGTGTGGATATCCTTAATGAACATAGACACACCTCCATTTTTGGTGTTCCGGTCCAGGTTACATGGCCAAAAAGTGTGGTATGAGTTATAGCCTGGTAGTGCAGGGGTGCTCTCTGGAGCCTTGAGCCAGGTCTCAGTCACTGCAAAGATATCGATGTTCTCCATTTTAAGGAGTGCCTCGAGTGAGTGCATTTTAAGATTTAGACTTCTAGCATTGAGTAGCATCACCCTCAGTTTTGCTTACCTGTTCCTGTTACGGTGGTGAATTTGTCATTTGATCCTTGCCTAAAAAAGGCACTATATGGACGGCAAGAACCTTAGCCAGTATCCAGAATCCCAGGAGTGACAGGTACAGGCCATCTCTGGCAAAGCATCATGGTCTGTCGACCATGTTATCCCAGGCAGACAGGTACTGGATTCCCTTTAGAATAGCACCAGAAGTTTAGCCAATTGTTGAAGTCAATCATTTTGTCCTTGTACGGCAACATCATTCTGGGTGATGGCAGAGTGCTAGTCAGGGCTAGGGTCATACCTGCCTGGGCTACAAGATCGGAGAGCTCTTCCATGTCTCTTTTCATGTAATCCAGGGAGGTATGTCTCAGGTCGTTCACACCAACATGGACAATGACAGAGTCATATTTGTACTTGCTGTGGAGTGACCTGAGTGCGTGGGTTATGTGGCAGATCCTGGCACCCGACAGGCAGCTGACAGTAACCTTCTCCTTGTTTAGCCTGGTGAGTGGGACATCAGTGTGCCTGACTATAGAGTCACCTATGACTAGTGTGTTCGGTACGTTGTTATGCCTTATTGGCTGTGGTTGAGTGGCACACTGAGTCTGCAGGCTATGTGTCATTTGGGTTGTGTTGGGGGATGGAGGTTGCTTGCGTTTCTGCTTTGGAGGTCTCTGTTGCTTAGACAGATTATTATTGAGAGCCTCTGCAAATGTTTTTGTGTTACTATGTGTGGATTTTGGTGGTGTAGATTTAGTGAGACTATGTGATGAGTGTGGTGTGGTGCAAGTGTTTTCCTTCTCCTCTTGACTGTCAAGTTCAGTCTTGACTGGAGATAACTTTACCTCCAGTTTGGCTAGGTAAGTGCATCTCTCACAGGTTGTAGTGTTGGGTGGTAGGAGGAGAGGGTTGTCTGTGTACATGAGGCAATTTCTACATTGCCCCAAGATGCCCAGATTAATCAGATAGACATTAGAGAACACTGGGAGCTGACCCTAGGACATGCCTGAATAAAAAACTATTTTCCTCTAGATAAGTGAGAAAAGTGAGTACAAGATCTGTTTTTCTCTAAGTAAGTGAGGAAAGTAAGTACCAAAACTGTTTTCCTCTAGGTAATGAGGAAGGTTGAGTGCTGTAGTAATTAGTAGGTTATTTAGTGCTTACAAGTTCTGAACAAGTGCTGATCGCGAATAATCAAATTTAAGTGCTAAAACTAAGAATCTGTATCTGGACTAAACTAGTTACAGTAAAGGGGGGAAACACATGCAAATGTGGGCTTTTAAATCAGAAAGTTGAGAGAGATGGAAAAACTGCCCAAATGGCCAATGACTACAATTTCTGGGCCAGAAGCACTCCTTATGTGGTAGATAGGTTACCTAGTGCTTACCGCTCCCACTGATAATCTAGAAGGCTTCCCTCCAACACCTGTACCTGTTGGGGGTGGGGGGAGGTGGGAGTGGGTTTAGATTCTCTGAGACCCTATCTGGATGAACGTGTGCTATTTCTGTAGGTGCAGTACTTCCCATACCATAGTGCTGTGCAGCACGGCAGGTCTTATCATTGCCATTATGATTAATGACACAGCTATAGAATGCTCTGTGCTTGGCCTCATAATATGTGGCTGATTGGTTTCACAGTAGCTTTGCATGGTTTTATATGGTGTATCTGCATCTTACTGAGGCTGACCAGGGATCACCTACACTCATGTGTTCACTCTTGCAACAGTTACTACCTTCTGTGGTACAGTTTAAAGCATGGTACCACCAGTTTGCCTACTTGTTTGTGTTGGGTTGACTCCTGGTTCTGTTTTAATGGCACAGTCACTGCACATATGTGACTGCTTAAGGTTCATGTATGTAGGATTCAGCATTTGCACATGCATTGTCCTTCTGCATGGGTGCCATGGCACTCACCACTCTGCTCTTAGGAAACATAACATTGGCATTGGAGACTAACCATGTGTAGCATACTGTTAGCCCTGTTTGTGTGACTACTGTGATCCAGGTCAGTGGGGTCGATGGAATCCAACATGCATTGAGAGCAGGTGTTGGTACATGAGGAGTGTTCCCAATTCATAATGGAATAGTTGAGAGTAGCCAATATTATGGTTTTGTCTCAGACCTAATCTTCCCCATTACAGCACATTATGACAGTTGGGAAGTCCGTGGCCTGATGGGTGATCTGTCTCAAGGTGCATTTTAAATTCTGCTGTGGCATAAAGGTAGTTGCTCAGCATAATGCATCTGATGTTATGCAATTAGCGTGGGGGTGTACATATCCTTCAGGAATATGGACACACCTGCGGCCCATGTGTTCCAATAAAGGATAATGGGCAAAAGGTGAGGTATGTGTTATAACATGGTCATGCAGGTGTGCTCTCCAGAGTGTTGAAACATGTTTCAGCCACTGCACAGATATGTTCTCCATGTTAGGGATTGACATATGTGTGTCCATATAGTGTTTCTGACAATGTATCATTGTGTAGCGAGACCCGCACTTTATTGCTTGGCTGTCCCTGTAACAGCAGTGGACCCTCACCTGAACCATGCATGATGAAGGCAGCCCTAGGCTGTATCCAGATTCCCAGGGGTGACAGGTAAAGGCCCTGTTTGGCAAAGCATCATGGTCTGTCAACCATGTTATCCCAGAACGACAGATACTGGATACCCTACGACATGCACCACTATACTAGACAATTGTGGAATACAATCCTTTTGTCCCTGTACTGCAGTATTATTCTGGCCAATGGCAGAATGCTACCCAGGCCTTTGGACATACCTGCATGGGCTACAAGACCTGACAGTTCCTATATGTGTTTCCATGCAGTCGAAGCTACTGCATCACAGGTCCTGCACAACAACATGTAATATGTCAGAGTCATGTGTATAGTCCAAAGGTGCTCTGAGTGTATGAGCATGTAGCTAATCATGGCAAACAGGCAGCTGACAGTATGTATGCCCTTGTATAGTTCAGTGTGTAACACAGTGCTAGAGTTTGCATTCACAAATGAGTACTGTTGGGCATGTTTCCAGTCATGTGTTCAGACGTGTGGGACAGTTATGCAAACTATGTCATACAGTTTATGTATTTCAGTGTCTGTCTCTTCCTGCTTGGGGGGTCACTTGTTTGGCCAGATACTTAGACGCTTCTGTGAATGTGTGTGATTTCTGGTAGTGTGTGTGGGTGTCCTTACTGTGTTCTGGGAAGAGTATGTGTTGGTTGTGTTGATGAGCTGCATGTGTTAACCTACACCTCATGAGTGTCCAGTCCAGTCATGGCTGTAGACTGGGCTGCCTTCCAGCTTACCCCTGTAGATGCATCCCAGACAATGTGTGGGGCATGGTGTTAGGTGGGTCTGGCAGTGTACATGGCACAGAGATTACATTCCCCCAGGATGGCCACATACACAAAGCTGACATTAGGAAACATCAGTAGCTGACTAGTGGACATGCCTGTATGAGCATTCAATACTACAAGTACCAAGTACTGTATTTAGTTTACATATTGCTTAAGAAGATGTTTCAGACAGTGATGCTCACATGTAAATATTTGTGTTATGGACGTGACAACACTGGCTATTATGGAAACATTGTAGCTACCTTTAGTAGCAATCCTCCTCTGAGGAGCACATCACATCCTGTTAGTTGATTACAGATGATGCAAGTGTCTACAGGTCTGTTTCCTTCTCTGGGTATATACACATATCCACCAGGACCATGAGCTCTGTTGGGCACAGACACCCACTCCCCATACAGAGTCATGTATCAATAGGCTATGATGCCACTATCAACATGATCAGGATATAATCAGATAGTGTGAGCCATCACCTATGATGCAGCTATTACACATGGGCAGCTGTCTCCTACATCTTACATTCCTACTGCAGATGTTACACTGGAGTTAAAGATGATATGCAACCTGTTTCATTACCAGTGCTGTGCACTACCTTACATACAGTATGTGCAGGCGGCTGTTAGGTTGGCAATGAGAGGTTGGGCTACACAAACCTGGTAGTTCAACCAGTGTGTTTGTACTCTCAATATCCACTCTATGTAGGTATGCACATATCCATTTGGCCCAGCCCTGTAACAAGGGTCACTACACATTTGCATAACATGTACACATGCACAGCTGTTATTGCTTACAAACGATAGTAAAGAGGTGGATATTACATGTGTTATGTGCATGGATAGTTACCTGGCTCTTCCAATTATCTTTGCTATCATGCTGCTAACCTGTCAGATGAATACTAATGCTATGTATCCTGTCATTGAGTATTGTAATTGCCAATAGATATAACTACTGTTTGCATAGCATAACAGAACCGCTATGTAGCATAGAATACAGATCTGCCTAGAATACTGTACATTACACAGTTATTGGCACCATATCCCACAATGCACACCATATTTGCACGGTAAGCCCACCTTTAACATGTTCATCTTACTTATACACCCATACATATGTCGAATGTTACAATATATCAACATATACTATCCCCTGTTATAGCACATACTTGTTGGACCAATCCTGACACTGACAGTGGCTGGAAGCGAATTGGTGGGTTCCAAGCCCATATCATCCCTTGTGGTGTATGTGGAGTGTGCCGTGTGACCTACAGCAGTACACACATAGAATACTACAAGCATTACTACTGCTCAACAATACATTACTACAAGATAGCTATTTCCACTATATGCATTGATTACACTGTAATTCATACAGTACAGATACTACATACACAAATATACTACATGTTATACATACCGTCTTAGTAATCGGAGGTGTTATTAATTAGTGTAATACTCGTTTTTGGTTCATCTTTCAGTGTTTTGTACTGTCCTACAGGTAGATACAGATGGTTTGAATGTGCGACAAGGCAACCTTTTATAGTTACAGATCAGTAACATGTGCTATCCCAATGGCTAATTGGTGTTCCTAAGTAGCTAATTACATGCACATCAGCTGCGCTGCTACTGCCTTAGCCAATACCATGGCTACAGTGGAGTATAATTGAGTACTCCACTTGGGCATTGTCCCTTTGCCTTACTTGTGAGGAAGACAATGTGGAAGTTTTGTTTGGAATCTATTGCAACAGCTGTATGGTGACAAACAGTAATATATTGTGTGCAATGCCTTGAGGAATTGGTCTAAATGTGAGTACTGCTGTTATATTTCTGAACATTGCTACTTGTGCAGGGTTTGTCTGTACCTAATACTTCTGCATATGTGTCAGTCTGGCCAGGTTGTTTGACCAGCTCAAGGCTGCACAGCTATACATATAATGTTAGGGGGTTTACAGTGTGCTTACCAGATATATTTAGTTTGGTGTTACTGTGTATCATACTGTGCTAATAATCAGTACTCGGTAAAACTTCCTGGTGTACGTACCTATCAACCCTCTGAAACGGGATTAGTTCATACAAACCCTGTTACATCAGCAGTTGTTCAATTGTATAATGGCAACTATTTCACATTGGGTCATGTTAGTATGTCTGTGTCCAGGTATGTTAAGGTTTCAGCAGATGTTGTACAATAGTTGCATAATTGGTTATGGTATGACAGTATGTATTGTTGTAATTATTTCAGTTGTGGGGTAGATGGTGGGTGTACATAGCACATGCAGGTGTGTAGGAACCCCTTTTATACAACGTCTATATGTGTGTGGGTGTTCTTTCCCTATGTGAACACCTATCCTTTAGTGGACTAATACTATAGTAATTGCAGGCTGATTTATTAAGGCACTATTAAATGCTTCCTGTATGGCATCCAGGTACTGTTAGTCCTTGAATCCTTTTGGCAATACATCAGAATGTAATAAAGATTTGCAAAATGAAAGCTGTCTGTGTAATTCTGTCATGGATATTTGCAGTCAATGCAGTTGTGTTGGTGACTGTGTCCATAGAACATATTTGTAATATTGTATTGGCATATACTCTTCATATGTTATGCTCATATTGTTTGGGGGGGCAGAATGTGTGATTGCTATGGTCCATGTTATACTCAGATATGACCACTTCGGATGCTGTCTACAGACATGTATGTATGTGTGTGTGTATATATAGAAAGTGTTTTATAATAACTGGGATATTCTTACCTCCAGCCAGGAGGTTGACAACAAATTAGGGCTAGGTCCTGTTTTTACACACAAAAAATTTAAATCTTTACGTTCTCTATTTGAAAATAGAGACACTCAATTTATTGTTACACCCCCTGTCATTCACAGTAATAAAGGGATGTTTACTTGTGGAAAATGCGTTGCCTGTAAGAATATTCTTACAGGTGCCTCATATACTTTTAAACATAATAATTTTAAAATACATTATACTACATATTTTGACTGCAATTCAGACAATGTTGTTTATGCAGCTATCTGCACATTGTGTTCAGCATTTTATATTGGTAAAACAATCAAGCTGTCTACAAGAATCAAGGAGCATTGTGCGCTATAAGAAAATGTGATTTTAGTAATGCCCTAGCTAAACACAGTCATATATGTCCTTTGTCTACAGGATTTAAATTCATTGTGCTTGATTATGTTCATATGTTTTTGGGGATAGAAATACTTTATTGGAGGTTAAAGAATTAAGATGGCAACTAAGGTTAAATGCTAATGCCCCACCTGGACTAAATGAAAGTTTAAACATTAAATGTTTTTGAAATGGCACAACTAACTACACATTTACTAGTGGTAGGCTTTGTTTACTTTTGAACAGTGTTCTAAATACATTATACATAATTCAGTTAGTGGAATGTCTTGCTTCAACAGGATTCTTATTACATAATTCATGAGTTATATTTCCTAATTGGTCTACAGTATGACTTGTCATTTCACCATTACTTTGGTTATATATACAGGATTGTATTGTAATTGTATGTTATTCTGAAGAAGTCCAACATATTAAATTGGATGAAAGCGCTAATTACTGGCTCTCAGTGTGTTTTTTCGACATTGCTATTGGATAATTCTGATTTTTACGAAGTTTTTTAAGATATAGTTTCAGTTCTTCGTTGAATTTTAAAGAGTTTTTTCAGTGTGTGTATATATATATATATATATATATATATATATATATATATATATGTATATAGATATATACATTATTGAATACGTTTATCTGTCCCTCCATAGATGTGTAGATGTTTTTAACCTATCTATATATCTACATATATATGTAGACCTGTATATATCGACATGTCTCTATGTATCTCTCTCTCTCTCTCTCTCTCTATATGTATATATATATATATATATATATATATATATATATATATATATATATATGTAAATATTTTTATATATCTATATATTTATATATGAGCATACACCATTAATTGGGTACATGGCAGGTTGTTCAATTTCAACACATTCCTCTCTTTTGTGTTTTAACCTGTCTGTATACACAACTGGGATAGGTACATCCCAGGTAGCTTAGTGTTATGTTACTCTGAGGATGGAGTACATGGTTGCGGGTTCTACTCCTGGAAAGTGTTATTATTTTACCTCTCAGAGTAGGCACTGGTAGGGAAAGTGTGAATAACGCACATTTACATGGTTGTGAGCAGGTTTGCCCATTGTCTGCGCGACATTAAGCAAAGGTCAAACGTATGAAGCACTTCTCCGTTTACTGTGTTGCAGCCCCGTTTGCCATCGCGTAAACAAGTGGAAACTTGCTTACAACTGCTTTAGAGTGCTTTAATCCCCCTGCATTCAAAGACCCTTATTCTGTCCCTCAACATAACCTAACAACCCTTGCAGGTCTTAAACACAGGACATGAACACTGCAGTCACTGACCTTACCCCTAAGGCATCTGAGATATGCACGAATGTCATGGTGTTTAGAATATACATTGTACTACAGACATTCCTCACTACTGAAAACAAATGTGACAATCAGTTGGTGTACATATGTTTGATACATGTTAATGTTCATATGTTTGTGAAAGTAGGTTCATCGATTAGTACTAAGCTAACTGCCCTTGCGAGCCATTTTAAGCCTAGCCAATTGTCCCTTGTTAGACTCAAACCCTGCCCCTTGTGTTTGCAAGGAAAACACCTTAACCATTAAGCCACCCTCCCTATGTGACATGACAGGGTGTATTATGAATGAGTAAGGTTCTTGCTTTGTGTCCTTTTTATATTGTCCGCATACTCCATGTATGCCCCTACAGTTCACTTATTGGACATCCGACCCAGGCCCTCCTTGATGCATGATTGCATTACTCATAATTCCACCCCAATCTTCACATACACAACAACCATCCCTTCTATGGTGATGAATTAGGTTAATATTAATTGTTAGAATACCAGAGCTGCATGTGTTTTGTGTACACTCCAATTCCTTTGGAGTGCTTCTGTGTCACGAAGTGTGTTCATAGATGCTTATATATATGGCTATTGATGTAACTGTATAATATATATATATATATATATATATATATATATATGCAGACATCATTGACATATATATATATATATATATATATATATATATATATATATATATATATATATATATATATAGTATTAGTTTGTAACAGTAATACGTCTGTAGACTGGAATGTGTTGGTTCACAAACTACAGTACATTACAATGTACTGTACATATGTACACAAAGCCACTGTCCCATTTGTGATCATTACAGTGAAATGCATATGGTATAAGGTATAGTCTCAGGACCATGTACACCTCAGATGGCTTAGTGGTACGTCCCATGACTATAGTGTGCATGGTCCAGGGTTCGACACCTGCGATGCTTTACGAATGTTTGTTACTGCAGAATAAGGCTCATTTAAGCAGTTGTATGCATGTTTAAAAGTGTTTGTGTGACATTATAGCAGCAGTTAAACACAGTTAAACAAACGTTGTAACGTATAACCTGTGCACGCAAACACGGCCACATCCTCTAACTACTCCTGATATATACCTGTCAGTGACGTAACATCTCACTATGTGCTGACATGACATTACATTCTCTGTTGACTGTACTCTCCTGCACACATGGGTTTATATGGGTGATTCGAATGTTTATTATACAGACGATTACTACCTACATATGCAAGCTGTGGTTAAGGTATATTTTTGCACATGATAAACATCCCTGCCTTTATCGGAGTTGTAACCTTGAATGCACAGATACTATGTGGATGCTGTAACCATTACACTGTTGACATTAACGTTGCTTCCGTCTATTTCCTATTTAGATGATTTCTATGTGTAAGCTAGGCGAAGCAAAGGGCGGTAGCCCCCAAACTCACTGAGCTTAACATACTCTTGACATAACAACATATAACAAATGTACTGTGAGACAATACATTACATTCCTAACTACATTAGGCATAGCCCCTCACTGACACACTTCAAGGGAAAACTTGTTGTGTGAATGGGTAACGGACTATACACCCCTGGGATCATGTGTTCCAGAACCATGCAGCCAGGGGGTAGGGGATCCTGTCCAGTTTGATAGCTGCAAGACCTGTTGAGGGAATTGAATGGTGTTGAATTGCCACCCTCGTTAGATCACTAAGTGCCCCTATAACCCTCTACAACCCCAGTCTTCAACAGCTTCCAGCAACTCTGCCTGGAATTGCTCCATTGGCTATGCTTGACAGAGGCTCAGTTACTTCATCAATGGTGCAGGGAAGGCCAACACACTGTTGCTATGCTTCTAATTGCCCTTGGGCAGATAGATAGTAGGCTATCTGTGAACCTCTAACACGCAGGCCATCACAGCCATAATATGTGAATAAACAGACCTTCAGATCACAATATACAGTGTGAACTCACCATGTAGTCAGGAAACAGTTGAGTATAGCAAGAACATACAGAACACTGATACTTAGTCACTCCAAAAGCCTATCTTGGAAGCTAGAAGACTTGTATAAGTTTAAGGCTTTCTATTGCTTACCACTAGGTTACCTACAGGGGAGATGAAAACAAGCACAGATGGGGAACATGCATGCAATGATACCATACCGACCTATGTGTCAGCCTTATGCTTTGGAATATTGACCAATGCTATTGGCGCCCCCATGGTGCCTTATTTAGGAGAGTCTTGAAGGTGAATACCAGCTCTGTAAACAGCACAATAGCAGATTCAATGAGGTTTATTCTACTCAACACCTGGGGTTGTGATCACAACATGCATGCACTCACAGCACTCCTCAGGATGGACAACATCAACATCTGTGCATTAACTGAAATCTGTCTTAAGGGTCCTGAGAGCACACCAGCACTACCAGACTACAACCCATACTACATATTTCAGCCACAGAACATGGACTGACATACATGGAGGGGCTGTATCCATATTCATCAGGGATACCTACAACTCTAGGTTAGTGGGGCAGCATGATACCTCTGTGATCATCCATGTGCAGCTAACATTAGCCACAACTGCAATATGAAATGTGGTGTGCTACAGATCACCCTCCAGGACCCAGGACCTCCACTCCACCCACCTGGAGACAGTGGAGAACACAACAGTCCTAATGCACACCCTGGCATTGGTCAATGTCAACTACCGTACCATTAACTGGGAAACGTACTCTGGTACTCACTTCCAGGACCAGCGCTTCCTGAAATGTATCACTTCATATGCCCTGTATCAGGTGGTAACCTCCCTAACATGGGGTGGAAACTACTAGATGTGGTCATCACTAACATGGGCAACAAGTGCACCACAGAGGGGGTTAACTGGTCACTGGTTAGATCTGTCCATGAACTATTCACTGTTTACACACCCTAGCATCTCCCCCTCCCACGGATACTACAGTGTATACCTTTCCTACAGCTAAATTTACACTACTAGTGACAGGGAGGTTTCACTGCCCCCACGCTAAGGGGAAACACTTTTCAAGATACAGACAGATTTACAAATGCAGTCTATAAGCACCTACATGGATGTATTGATCATGCCATCTCTGGTAAACCAAGACTCACTCCTCCTAGACAAGGACACTGGTCTGGTGGACTTCTACAATAAACAGGCTATACTACAGATGTAGGACAGTGTTCCAGACACACAGCAAATCCCATGAAGGACAGGCATCTGTGACCACTATTAGTATGATACATAGGTCCCTCATGACATCATCCAAGGCTAACATCAGCAGGAGAATACGCAAGGATTTGAAAGATAACCACAAAGCCTTCTTTGGCTATGTCAAGGATCTACATGGTGACACACAGATTTGCACTGTGCCAGTGAAATATAGCACAAAATATGCTGACCCTACTGATATCACCAACATCCTTGCAGATATATTCAGTGTATACTTCACCCCCTAAAGAGCCCACAACACTACCCGAAAGGTACAGTATCCCAACCATCAGAGACAAACAGTTGGAAATGGCCCTCTCTAACAGCAGAACACAGCACCAATGGAGGCAGATGTTGACCCAGACTGCATCTTGCAAACTGTACAAGACAACCTGCCCCCCACCCAATTAAGCATTCTTACCTCAGCCTCTCCACAGGCTACATGCCCATACAATGGCACATGGCAATGGTTATTCCACTCCATCATGGAGAAATCACATCTGACCATAGTAACTACCACTCCATAAGCCTGACTAGCCTGGTCTGCAGTGGTATGGTTCGCATCCTCATGGTACTCATTAACAATGACATTGGTAACCTTCGAACACGTGACCCAACCCAGGTCAGCTTGGCTGAATGCAGTTCATGCCTACTGAACCTGTTTGACATCTTGCATACAGTCACCAAGATGTTAGATGACAGGGAAGGTGGTTCGCACATACTACCTGGACCTCACCAAGGCTTTTGACACCATGCCCCACTCAGGTATTATTGATAAACACACCAGCCTGTACATTCACCCATACATCACAGGTTGGGTTGCCAACGGGCTTTCACACAGAACCCACATGGTACGACTAGTGGTCTCCAGGTCTAACTCTTGAACAGTCATGACTGGTGTCCCACAGGACTCAGTCCTGGGAGCCCTACTGCTTGTCATATACATCTCAGATGTACAGGCAAACACAGGTGGACTACGGCAGACCATGTTTGGCAATGACTGCAAACTGGGAGCCATGACTGATAGTCCATCTAACACGGACATCCCTCGGGGGCCTCACAGAGAATGTCACAGGGTGCCAATGACACCGCCTCCAGCCAAGTGCCACTAACTGCATGGTCATTCCATTGTGGAATTGGCACCCACATATTAACACATGAGTGGCAGCCACTTTAATACAGACGAGGTAATGGTGTATCTGGGGACTAAGATAGATAGTGATCTCCCCTGTGGCAATCATATCTCCACAGTCGTTAGGACATCCTTCTATGTAGGCCATCTGACTACTAAAGGATTCCCATCTAGACATACTGGGGTTATAGTGCCCCTTTACTCATCACTCATCAGTCCCATCATAGGATATAATAACCCATGTGGGATGTACCTCAGAGAACACGTCCAACAGCTGGGGGGGTCCACGAATGTACCTCACCAAGGGAAATACTGTCCTCCAATATATGGCCTATGCAGCCGGAATGAATAAACTCCTGCTTTACTCAGTGGCACCTCGTTTACCCAGAGATGATCTCCACTGACTAACACAGCCATGTCAAACTCAGGCTTGATGGATATGCTCCACCTATGGGAATCCATGTCACAGTGAGCCACACACTGTAGTGAGCTGACCTTGCCACAACAATAACCGGAAGATACTGGAGGGACAGTTTCCTGTCACAGACACTCCCCATACTTTGAAACAACATCCCTAACTACATTATACAGAGCCCCTCACTAACACTCTGCAAGAGAAACCTTGAAGGGTGGATGGGGAACAGTAGATGCACCCCAGGATCCCGCCATTGGCTCTGCTCCACAGAGGGATGGTTAATGAATCAATGGGGTGGCAAAAGCTGACACATTTTGGCTGGCCTTATGAATGGCCTCTGGCAGTTGGCCAAGTACCTACCTATGAATCTATACATATAGTATCTGCATATGCTGATAACTTAATTTACTGTTCAGGTGTTGACTTACCTTGTTGCAATGGCTGTTGTGTGTGCAATAGCTGAGGGCTGCCTATGCTGGATGCACACAGTAGACTGCCTATACATGACAATTTACAGGTAGTCTTGTGTGTGTGCCATACATTTTTACTGTGTGTGCAGGTGGAAAAAGGTGTCAGTCCCTAGGTGCCTACACTGTCATTGTGTGTGCTATATGTTCCCTCTTTGCCAAGGCATGAGCATACTGGGCATGCCTCCGTCTGCCTACTGGGGCTGGCTCAGGGTGTTCATGGTCTGAGTACCTGGGGCCCTTGGCAATGATGGTGGTCTGTGAGGGCCTTCACCATTCTGTCCCTGCTGCAGCTGTTTCCACAGGACCATATTGTGTAGCATGGCACATACTATGAAGATGTAGGCACACGTGCCTAGAGAGTACTGCAAGGCTCCACCAGATATGACCAAGAAACGTAACTGTGATTTCAGCATCCCAAACACACCCTCTATGATAATTCTGGTTTGTGCATGTGCCTCATTATAGCATTCTTGCATGGGTGTGTGTGCATTTCTGATGGGAGTCATTATCTACGGTTCCAGTGCATAGCCAGCATCCCCCACCAGGTGGCCATTTGGGATGTCCCCCCTGGCAAATAACCAATACAGCTATGAGGCATGCCAGATGTGGGAGTTGTGTTAGCTTCCAGGGCAGCCAGCACACACATCCATGATAATGCCCTGGGCATTGCACATGACCTAGCAGTTGATAGAGGGATATCCCTTGCGGTTTATGTAGCACCTTCCCTGCTCACCGGGTGGTGACTTGATGTGTATGTGCATGCAGTCTATTGCACCCAGTACCTCCGGGTATTCTGCCACATGGTGGAAGAGACACATATTGCTGGCCAACTCCTCCTGCATTCAGGAGAAGTATATCTGCTCATTGGCATGTGGTAACATGGCATCCAGGAACTGGTGTAGTACCCTGGATGCTGATGCCTGCGAGATTCCCATGATATCCCCAGTTGTGTCTTTGAAAGGTACCTGTAGCTAGTATTCTCAGGCTTACACATACCTTTGAATCCACTGGGATGGGTTCCCCTCTGTTTGTTCTGGATCTGAGGTGTGGCCGGCACAGCTCCACAAGTTGCTGTAGGGTGTCCCTGTCCACCCTGTAATGCTCTACTGTCTCCAGATCATGTACCCCCTGGTAGGTTAACCTGAGTCTGAACACTCTCCTCCTTCTCTGGTGCCTGCGGTGGTCATGTGCATCATCCTCCACACCACCTTCAGTCTCCAACTCATGCTGGTGGATCAAAGCTATGGCAGCCCCTAACATGTACATAATAAAAGTCCCCCATCTGTATACACCACTGGTGCAGAGTGTATGGGAATACACAAATGTTTGTGAGGTGCTTTCATACTTTATAGTATTGTGCTATGGATGCTGCTGATGTAAGTGGGTGTGTATGAACTATTCCAGCTGCAATATTCCAACTCTGAGATCGCACTACAGTGAGGAAAGGGCAAATATTCCCATCTTCATTGTACTGCAATCTCACAATTCCGGTTTCGGGTTCCGGGATTTTTGCTCATGTTAGCGTTCGATAAGATAAACTTTTGTTCATCTAATATAGACCCATCATATCCTTTGCAGAAGCCTTTCTTTTATATCTTTATTCCCTATACAAGTCAGCAAACTGCTTGGCTCCTTTTCCATATTGTTTGAATTCATTAAATTGTTGGGAACAATGCCAAGATTTTTGCATGTTTTGAGCTGCCTTGTAATATACACACCACTCTCACAATTATTATTTTCTTGTATAATTTATTTTTCACTTTGTTTGTTTCTTTCGGCTTTTCCCGGTTAGGGGTCACCACAGCGGAACTCCGGTCTGCTAATGATTGGCAGTAGATTTTGACGTGCTGGCTTGCTGAGCCTAACACACAACCTTCAATGAAGGAACACCCATTCACACATGTCGCCACATAGAAGACGCTCTAACCGAGAATCGAATGGGCAACATCTAACTGTGAGGCGACAACGCTACCGCAGCACCACCACCGCAGCACTCTACTATTCAGTAATGTACCTTTTCCCTCTTTTCTCTGCTTAGTACTGGTACATCCATTAATTGCTGTTGAGTTATATCTGACACACACAACCCAACAATCATCACCATCCACAGGGTTCATTAGGGAGCAGAAAAAGGAGAAGATTCCTAGGCCTTTCTTGTATATCGCACACACATACTGCATGCATACCTACAGGCAATTTGGAGCCACTGATCTACCAATTGCATGTCTATGGAATGTGGGAGGAAAGCAGATTTCCAAGTGAATACCTAGGTGAATACAGGAAAGGTATGCAGACTCCAGGCATAATTGAAGAACCTCTTGCTATGAAGCAACAATACTGCTCATCATGCCACTGTGTTGCCTATACAAATTTGTACAGTGTAGGCTATATGTGTTTTGCAAATTATATTCAAAATAGCCTTCTGTGTTGCAAATTTATTTTGCTATGGTCTCTCCTCTTGCTGAAATGCTGTTGTATTCTTAACTTAAAGCTATATCTTCACAATTTGCCTTGGCACTAACTGTTGCTGGCACCTACTCACTAGGAAGTGGGCTTTCCAAATATATGTGAATCATGCCTCTCCCAAACAGAAATTACATTTTCAATTCATTGTAGATTTTTTTTGCTAAGATTGGCAGTTTAAACATGATTTAATGATACAGTTTGACTACTCTACATATTTCAATGGTTTTAGCCAGAACCTCATGTTTAATTCATACTAAACTAACTGCCCTTACGAGCCATTTTAAGCCTAGCCAATTATCCCTTGTGAGACTCAAACTCTGGACCTTGTGCTTGCAAGGCAAACACCTTAACCATTAGGCCACTCTCCCAACTAACTGTTGCTGGCACCTAATTAATATTTAATATTTACTGTTTACTGCAGGCTGAGAAAAGAAATAATATTGTATATGGCATTGTTCCCCAGTGCTCTAGTTCTTTTTTATTTTTTATATATTAATGAATTAAAATTCCATTAGTGTGCTTTTTGTCATCTCTTTACAGCATTTTTTTTTGCTTAACATATCTTTTATAGCTATATTACTAAGGTCTTGATTAATCTTTAAAGAGGAATGCCATGTTTCAAGCTGTCCTCCATGCACTTGTTGGTTCATGCAGATTTACACTGCATCATACTAATTGCAGTTACTATATGCCAACCTTATCTTACTTCCCTGCTTTGAACTCTAGATATAATAATATAATTTCTAGTAGAAGATTATAGCTTCCTAGTGCTTTTCTCTGACTAAACAAAACTATGCCGAAAGTCTAAATCTCAGACTAGTTCTCTACATTACCATATATTCTTTCTCATCCATTTCCATGTGCACTTGCTGGTTCATGCAGTTTTGTTTCAGGTAACCCTGATTGCTGTTTCCATATCTCAACTTCAGTTCATTTTGCAGCTCTGTACTCTAGATATGCTTTCTGTTGTAAGACTGCAGATTTTTAGTGTTTTTCTTTCATTATACAGGACCGTAATAAAAAAGGATATTTATTAACATGTTCTATTTTAAGTGTAGCAAAGGTGTAACAAAAATATTGAAATTACATTAATTAAAGTCCACAGTTTTCCATCAGTTAAGTTTGCATCACCATTACATTTTTTTTTACTTTGTAAGGTTACTCTTTGTTAAAGATACAGCTTCAGCCCAATAGCTAGGTACCTTATTTTAGTTTCTTTTGTATGTGGTAATAGTGGTGTTTTGTTATATTTTAGGTCTGTCTTATCTATGACATGTTATATTTCATTCCCCTATGGCATATTTATTTTTTGAGTCTACATGTCTATATTTTTTCACCCATTTTCATATCCAATTTTATTGTCCTCTGTGGTATGATCTAAATGGCAAGTCCACTATTGCCATCTCTTCATATGGTCTGATTATATTATTAGTCTTTTTTTTGCTAGACCCCCCCCCCCCACATAGTCTCCTTCTCATCTATGATTTTAGTATTACTGCCCTCACATTGACTACTGATACCTTTAAAATTGTGTTCAAAGTTTGCTTAGATATGTTATTGGCATTAATCACAAGTTTTAATTTTATTGCAGGTGCATTAATTCACTTTTGAACCACATTTGCACATAGGAGATATGGGTTACGCCTTTGGGGTAGGTCCAGAGTAGGGTCAGTATTGCTGTAATGGGCCTGAATTTATTCTTTTTTGTCCAGCAAGGTGGCTTTATGCCTCACAGTTTTAGTTATACAAGTATTTTCCTTGTTGGGTTATTATAGGTTTTGACTTCCTACTGAATTCAATTTAACCAAGTTTATTGCAATTTTGAATATCTAGGATCATTTCTGGGACCATGTTCAAGTTTTTTTATCTTGGAACCTTATAAGCCGTCAAGTCAATCATTAGAACAAACTCATTTGTACCTTCAATTTATCATGGATCTACCCTAAGAAGGACTTAAACATTTAGGTGATAGTTGATCATTATAGTTGAAGAACTTGTTGCTTTCAAATTGTTAAAGTGGTTGTTTTATTTTCAGTTTCTCAGTTAACTAGTATAAAATTCCTTGTGTATGCTAACTACTAGATGAAGCAGATTTTTTTTTGTTATACACGGAAAATTTAATTAAATGACATTTGACAAAAATCATTAAACATAACAGATTTTGTTAGGAATTTTCATTTCAATGGAAATTTCATAATCTTAACTCATAAGCACCAGGGTATAACATCATTCGGAAAGACAGAGTAGGATAAAGGGGTGGGGGAGTAGCCATACTATATAAAAGTCACCTCATCAACATCTCAACCACTGACCTCAAAAGCATGGAACTCACCCTTGCCAAATTAAAATTAAACCCCCCCCAAAAAACTCACTCTTGCCAAATTAAAATTAAACCTCCAAAAATACATCAACATCATAAGCTGCTATATCCCACCAGGCAACAATATTACCATCATGGAAAACCTACTAGAATGGATATCCAACTCCCTACCCCAAGAAAACATCCTACTAGGTGACCTCAATATAGATTGGCTCAACTGCTCCAAACAAAACCCACTCTCCCACATTAACCTGCATGGATTAACCCAAATTATTACATCCCCCACTAGAATTGACAAAAGAACCAAACATCAAGCCATACTGGAGTGGATACTTGCATCCCATCCTTCCCTCATATCCCTTGCTGGATGTCTGTCTGAAACCCTCAGCGCTCACCATCCAACATTTCTACTAAGATTTAAAACACCCCTAATAACATAGGTAACAGTACAGGAAATTAGAAATAAAAAATTATTTAACCTTAACAACTTAACAGGGACTGAATAGCTGTAACTGGACCCCCTTGAAAAAGTTATCACTCGATAAAGCAGTCCAATAATTTAATACAACCTTCATAAATATACTTAACAACCATGCCCCCCCCCCCAGAACCACAATAATTAAAACTAAATATGCCCCCTGGCTAACTAAAAATACAAAAGCATTCCTCAAAAATAAGAACAAAGCCTGGACACAATTTCATAAGAGTAAAACCCAAGCAGACAAACAAAACTACCTTGAACTACAAAACAAGGCCAAAAACCTCATTAAAACAGACAAAATCTCCTATTACCAAAATATTCAAAATAAACATGCTAATAATCCACAAAAATTCTGCGCCATAATCACCTCTCTCTTACTACCAGGGAAAACTTCCAGCCCCTCATCAAAAACAGAAAATAACCATGACAATATCCCCACACTATTCAACAAGTTCTTTACAGAAACTATCCAACCCCTTGCAAATAACCAAACTAGTTCTAATAACCCCCCTCCAAAAAAAATCTCCTCCTGAAACAAAAGACAATAGCACCCACTTTAATCTTCATTCACTATCAATCAAGACCATTCAAAAACTTCTCTAAAAACTCAAACCAACCACACAAGCTGCCAACAACCTACCGACTGAATATCTACAACTAGCCACAGAAGATATAGCCTACCCTGTCACTATCCTAATTAACAGATCCATCTTAGAATGTACGGTACCCCACTTATGGAAAATATCCCATATAATACCAATGTACAAAGGGGGTAACCCTTTTAAACTCAATAACTATCGGCCTATAGCTATACTATCCCCCTTATCAAAAATACTCGAAAGGCTAATCAACGCACAATTGATGCAATATCTGCTAGAAAACAAACTACTATCTATACAGCAAATGGCTTCAGACCCTTCCATAGTACTACTACTACACCTACCTCATTCACTAACGCCATAAATAAGCACAGAAATAATGGACTAATCGTATCTGCTAGATTCTTAGATTTATCTAAAGCTTTTGATACGGTCAACCAGATGAAACTCCTTCACTCACTTTCCACCTTAAACCTCAATTCATCTTCTATCTCTTGGTTTAAGAGCTATCTATCTGGTAGGCAGCAAGCAGTAAAGTGGCAAAACCAAATATCCTCCTTGCTGCCTGTTTCCCTAGGGGTCCCTGAAGGCTTCATCTTACGTCCTTTACTATTCACACTGTTCACCAACCAACTCCCATCCACCACACCCAAAGCCTCTATAGTGCAATATGCAGATGACACCACTATTATATGTGCAGCCCTCATACTAGATCACCTCCTCTAACAAACACAAGAATCCTTCTCTCTAGCCAAAACGTGGCTCACCAACCAACAGCTCATTCTTAACCCATCCAAAACTAAATTACCCTCTTTAGCTCCCACAGATCCCTTCCCCACAATGACAGCTTTACTATCACCTCCAACAACAATACCACTATTACCCCCTATCAATCACACCAAGCTGCTAGGTGTGGAAATAGACAACCAACTTAGATTTGATCTACACATTGCCCAAACTATAAAGAAAGTTAACAAAAAACTCAGATGACTCTATAGAAACAAACACTATCTCTCAAACCATTCAAAAATAACAATAGCAAGGACACACCTACTATCTACATTACTCTATGCCTCCCCTGTGCTCGCTAACCTTCACAAAACTGATCTAAACAAACTCAAATCATGCTACAATAAGATAGCAAGATTTGCTACATGCTCATCCTACAGAACTCATCACTGTGAGTGCCCCACTAATACTTCAAAGCAATCAACTCTCACTAGTGCACAAAATATTAAACCACTCAGACAAAATCCCAGCTCTACAACATCTAATTCACCCTCACACCACTACTAGAACCTTAAGATCTAGCACCCAAAATCACCTACAGGTCACCAAATTTAACAATGAGGCAGGAAAATCTGTCTACAGACACTCGATCTCTAAACTCTGGGACTCTCTTCCTGCCCACTTAACATCCAACAACTCGATCACTCAATTTAAAAAACTCCTTAAAACTCACTTCATGAACAACAGGCTTTGCTCCTGTCTCACCCCTGGATAACACTCTAGTATATAGCTAATCTCTCTGCACCACACTAAAATATGCTACCTTCTCAGCCTACCCATAGTCCTAATATTACTATAGGATAGGAAATGCTTTCCAGCATGTTAAGAGAGCATTACTAACTGCTCATCCATGTGTCTAGTAGCTAGCTACTGTAATGAATTACATGTATTGCTCCTCATAATTATGAATGCGTTTACACTGTCTTACCTGTTGCTCTCATAATTACTCAGTGTATACAATATGCATCATTTAGCTTCACAATGTTAGTCTGCCTGTAATGAATGTCACAAGTAATGGCTTTTAATGTTAAAAATTAATGTAATTGGAGCTTTACTCCCCAGGCCTACACTGAAAATGGACCTGTATCCAGCTGGAGTCTCCCGTTTAACAAATGTAAAATAAAATTAATAAATAAATAAATGCTTCTGCACAACTGTGTGACTTTTCTGTTTGTGATGAGAAGCAAAGCTTCAAAAGTAAAGGGTAATTTAGAAAATGCATTAATTAATATATTAAAACCAAGGCTTTCAAGTAGTTGTACTACTTTTACTGTTAATTGCTAAACATGTAATGTATAACAAATGGTTGGGCTTAAACTGATATTATATCAAGTGTGCTACATTTTGAAGTTCATTGTACTTTTTTCAGCATTCAGCTACATGCGCTTAATCTCGTATGCCATCCTTTAGATGATAGATTCTGCATTCTTGTTCCATGTTTCACCACTCTGCTACTTTGCCTCCCCACTGCTCCACATACCCATAGTATCTATATCCTTTACTGCCTGAATATGTGTACACTGTTATCAGTCTCACATTCAAATTCCTTAATCTGTTTATTGCATTTTGCTTAATTTCTTAAAGGGAAGACCTATGGCAAATTGCCAGTAGCAGATATGCTCAAATAGTACGTAGATATAAGTATTTGAGAACAATATACCTAAAGGTTCATAAGACATTTCATGCTTTAATTATAAAATCCCTTATTTGAGAATGAATTGTGGTTTACAGATGACTTCTAAAAATGACCTATAAATCCATGTATACATCTGTAGATATTTACATGTTGGAGTGCTATCCATTGGTAGTGATTTCTTTCAGTTTTCTTCCTTTGATCTCACTTTTCAGTTTTGAAATGTAAGAGTTTCTCTACAACGTAACTCACTGCTTAAAAAAATGTACTTTAATCAGATGGTGACTTATCTCACCCAGCTTCTGTGTTATTTTTCATGCTCTAGAATTATACCTTTATTTTGCCTTTGTACTATTTCCTTTGACTACTGCAGTGTCTCTAGCCATGAAGAATTTGGGAGTACAGAATTTGTTTAGACAATACAGAATAAAATACCAAAGTACAGTGTTCAGTCCAGGATAACTGCCTCATTTAAGGTGACACTGATGTCAGTACAAAATCTTCCTACATGATGGAGAAGACTTTTCAGAGTCATCACTGAGGGTACTGTACAAGGGTCACTGAATGGCAAAAAAACTGAACTGTAGACCTACATTCTGGAGACATTTAGGAGGTCACTTCCACTGAAGATATAATGAAATAATTTCCTAAGGGAATCAGTAGTACACTGGTTCATATGCTGAATCCATTTGTTCACTGTTAGAAATCTTTGACTGTCTTTGGACCTTGACTACATGTTATGCAGGTTATTTATATGACCCTAACCAGGTAGTTAGAACACTTTAGTCTTCCTTAGGTTGAGTGAGAGTCCCATCCTTTAGTAATCTTCTCCAAATACAGCTAGTGCATCTTAGAGGCCATTCTTAGCCTACAGAAATGACAAAGTCAACAGCATTCTGGAGGTGTTTAACATTTAGCATACAAAACAATCTCAGACCCTGCCCTGATGGGACTGCTGCATATCCACAAGTCAAGCTCCACTCAAGTAACCCACACACACACGACCTCAACCTGGTCTATAACATCAATAGGATGTGTTGGTGGGACAGATTTGTGTCCTAGTGACTCCCCCTTCTGTGGAATAGACTCCTTCTCCATGTTAAGCAGAGTACCTCATTAACCCCTTTTTAAGCACAACCTGGATAACTGGATGGGGAACAGAAAATACACCCCTGGGATTCCACCTGTGTCCCTGCTGGACAGGGGCATTGGGTGCTGACTTGTCAGAACATGGACTAAATTTGTGGCTAGGTTTGTAAGAGCCTCAGGGCCAATAGCCTAGTAATTTCCTATGATCCTGTGATCCTAGCTTGGAAACATTAATCTTTGAATGCTCACATGTAAGACTGAAGAGCCCTTTTTTCCATGTTTTGTCATGTGTAGGTTCAGTAGGAATGCATTCTTCACTGTGACAACTAGAAAGATGGGGAATAATTTGGACTGTTGACATTTCTTTGCTTGACCCACTGTAAATGTTAACTGGGACTTCCTTAGAACCATTACAGAGAATGATGGCAGTTATGTGGCCATGAAGAAGCCTCAACAGCCTGATGAATTTGTGAACATAGACAATATCTTGCTAGTATGTCTCCAATATATCTTTAATGATGGAATATTAATGTAATTCCCAACAATTTTCTTGGCTCTGCCTTATAAAGAAGATCATGTCTCATCTTCCAGGAGGCGATTTGTATCCACACTGAAATTCTGGAAATATTTTTCACTAATGGGAATAAGGTACTTAAAAAATATGGGTAACAAATCAGAAGTAACTTTAAATGTCCTTCTATTCTCATGTTGCAGTATTCATAACCTTAGGGAGTTTTTGCCTGTAGCACCGGACATCCAGCCAGTATACCAAAATTTTAGAAGCTGGGCTATGTGCGATGTTGCATGCAGGGGCCATAAAGTGACATTGGCTATATCTGTGATGTCTGCAACATACCCAATTCAGAACATTTCTGCCATAATGAGATTAAGATGTCCGATCACCAGTTGTGCAATCTGGCATTTGCTCGACATCGGCCTTCTGATTTCTTGATTGTTTACCGGCTGTCTGCATTGAGATAAGTACCCTTGTTGGATTTTTTCCTGTTTCTTTACTGTTGTTTCAGATGTACGTATCTTCTACTAAGGGAAAGTGTGCTTGTGGTAGGCAAATCCCATACAAAAGACACACATGAGCAGTGTTTATTTTGTCTAGGGGAGGCCCATGATTACAAAGCCTGTACCATTTGCCAATCCTTTGGTTCCAAAAACCCTTAGAAGCTGCCTGGTGGCTTTAAAACTGTATTTAGAAAATCAGCACCTTAGATGTTTGGTGTCCGGTATGGAAAGTGGAGCAGGTCCCTCCAAGGAACCACCTAGGAAGAAGGCCAAGAAACATATGCCTGATGACCTAGCTGTGTCTCAGTTGTCCGATGAGATCCTTGAGGTGAATATCAGCCCAGGATCACTCCGGACGTTGGGTATTGTGCAGCAACAGGAAACCAAAATGAAAACCTGTGCTGCGGATGCTCAGAGTACATCCACTGAAGTTTTTAAACCCTCAAAACCTGATGGTGAGGGGGAACCATGGATCCTGGCTTCTGAGGGCCCTGCTACTACTTCAGCCTTGCCATCCACTATTACAATGGCTCCTAGGCCCACTTCTGCTCATTCCACTCCTTTAAAAAGGAAGCAAAAGGAGAAGCACACTTCTAAAGATTCTACTCCACCCTGGAAGACTTTCTCCCAGACTCTCTTTAAGGCTTTTCATGCTCTTCAAACCCAGATTCCCCAACCAGGCCTACCAATTGCTCCTCAGGTACTATCAGAGGAGGAGTCTTCCTCCTCAGATGATTCCTTAACTTACTGCTCCCAGTTAGACTCCCCCAAAGATATTGTTAACCCTGAAGAAGAAGAGACCCTTACTCCTTGACAACCCTGTAGAAGATTTATCCTTTGGAGATACCATTTCTTTGCTTAGGCAACATTTTAAGTGGGAACTGTCAGATGTCTCTGACACTAAAAAGAGATAGTTTGAACTATTGCAGATGGAATATCCCTCACCATCTGCAGTCCCAACTTTAATCCTAACATGCTAGGATGCTTTCTCTGCTGCCTCACAAAGCCTAGAATTACAGCCTCCTGCTTCTAAGAGACCAGACAGATTCTACAAGATGTCTGCCAAGGAGTAGTACCTTTTCAAAAACCCTCCTGCAGACCCTGCAGTCATTGCAGTGTCACATGATAAGTCCTCTAGGCAATTACCTTACTCTTCCCTGTTTCCAATGGATAAAGAGAGCAAATTTATGGACAGGTTAGGGAAGAAGACATATACTTCCTCCACCTTAGGGGTATTAAGTATCAGACCCATATGGTCAAGTTTGCTTTAGATTTCCTGACCAAGGCATCTAATCTTCTGTCAGTGGTCCCAGAATCTCCTGTTAAGGCACAATTAAGTACCCTTATTTCCACGGTCTCTCAAGTGACCAGACATTCTATTAAATGCAGCTATGATGCTGTAGAAGCTTCTTCTAAGTCTGCTGCTTCTGGCTCTGTGTTAAGGAGATTTTCATGGTTGAGACTTCAGCCCTTGCCTTTGGATGTCCAAGCTAAGTTGTTGGATGCACCCTTGGACAAAAAACCCATTTTGAAGCAGCCTCTGCAGAGTTACTTAAGTCTCTACAGGAAAAGGTAAAGACTTACCAAGTTTAAACATTCACTAGTCTCACCTGTCCCCAGATTTCAAAGAAATTACCCCCAAAGACCTAACTTTGTCAAAAGGCAGTCCTCTCATCCCTCTACTTCTCAGTCAAGGGGCTGGAGGCATACCAGAAAACAGTCTTCCCCCAAGTCTTCAACCACCTCCACACAGTCATCCTTTCAGAGACAGCCAGACCAAGACAGAGCTTCTCCAATGTGACTCATCTCTTAACCACTTCCACCCCCCTATCCCTAAGTCTTACCCTCTCCCTACCCTCCTGGCAGGAAATCACCTCAGACAAGTGGGTGGGTGCTTTCCATCATCCAGAGGGGATACTTTATGACTTGGTGAGTTACTCCACCCATCCAGGGAATACCTCAACCCCCCTCACAATCAGATGTCACTATTTCCCTCTGTCCTTCTATCTCAAGGGACTATAGAAAAAGTACCAGAGAATCAGTTAGCCAAGGGATTTTATTCAAGGATGTTTTTGGTCTCAAGAAAAGATGGTCCTTGAAGACCCATCCTCGACTTATCCCACCTCAATCTCTCCCAGAAAGTACCCACTTTCAAAATGCTCACATTGCAGTACTTCCTCCCCCTATACCTCAGCATTCATGGCCTCAGTAGATCTGAAGGATGCTTATCTACATATCTCCATCTTCTCACCTTACAGAAAATATTTATGTTTCTCAGTGGGTCCATCACATTTTCAGTTCTCTGCCTTTCCCTCTGGCCTCTCCACACAGCCAAGAGTATTCACAAAGTGCTGAGCCCCAGCCATTGTCCACTGCAGACTGCAGGGCATACAAATTTATACCTACTTGGACGACCTTCTTATTCTGCACCAGGATCCGCTAACCCTGTCCAAACACCTGGACATGGTTTGCAACTTTCTACAGAATCTAGGCTACACAGTGAATTGCCTAAAGTGTCACATGACTCCTTCCCAAGACCTGGTCTTCCTGGGGTCCAGGATATGGACAGACTTGATGTCAGTCTTTGTCCCTACCCAGAAAGTAAAATTTCTTTCTCTGTTCTTCCACTCCCTGCTACCTCTAATTACCATCTCAGCCAGGGAATTTCTCAGGATAATAAGGTAAATGGCCTCCTGGATTCCCATGATCCCTCTAGCAAGGATGCACATGAGGAAGTTTCAGTGGGTCTTGAGAAACTCTTGGAGCCAACACTCTCATCCCTTGAAAACAAAACTTTCCCTTCTTCCCTGTTTAAAAAGGGAACTCTCCTGGTGGATTGCCACTATTGCCCTTAATCAAGGGGTACCCTTGCAGACTCCCCCACCAAAAGAGCATCTATTCACAGACGCATCACAGGTTTATAGGTTGGTACTAGGCTATCGGCCTAGCCATAACAATTTCCTGGTTATTTCTTCCCACAATATTTACTTCCCTGGACCCCTGTCTAGCAGGGCAACAGATGTGATCCCTGGGGTGAATTTCCTATCTCCCATCTAATCGTCAAGGTTCCTTTTGAAGAGGGCCAAAGAGGCACTCTGCTTGACATGCATGGGCAGTCTATTCTAGAGTCTGGGGAGTCTCTGCATTAGGAACATATCCCTCCAGCATGTTTTGTTCATTGTGATGACCATGCCAAGGTTTAGATCCCTGGATCATGTGGCTCTGAGGGATTGGGATTTCTTTAAGTGTAGCATGTCCAACAGCTCTGGGTTTGACATGGCCTTGTATGTTAAGCAGAGATCACCTCTGAGTAGACGATATGCAACAGAGTATAGCTGGAGTTTTTTAAGATGCTCAGCATAAGGCATCTGCTTTAGGCCTGTAATTCTTTTAGTGAGGTATTTCTGCGGCCTTTCCAGTTGTTGCAGATGTCTTGAGAGGTACAGACCAAATGGGGCATTGTATTCTATAATGGGTCTAATGAGGGATGAGTACAGTGGGACAATGACCTCCTTTTTTCTGGATGAAAACCCCTTAGTGATCGGGTGTGCCACATAGAAGGATTTCCTGACTGTTGTGGCGATGTGGTAATCGAAGGTGAGACCACTGTCCACCTGTGTCCCTAAGTATCTTATCACACTTTCTGTGTTTAGTGTACTGCCACCTATGTGGTAATTCATGGGTACATGTTTTTTCCCAAAGGGGATAACTATACATTTCTTGGCATTGAGCTTGAGCCCATGGCTCTGGCACCAATAATCTGTTTCTGTAAGGCCTTTTTGTAAAATATCCACATCATTTGGGGATTCAATAATGGCTCCCAGTTTGCAGTCATCTGCGAACTTTGTTAGCCAGAGTCCCTTAGTGTTGGCCTGTACTTCAGAGAAGTAGATGCCAAACAAGAGTGGTTCCAGGACTGAACCCTGAGGTACTCCACTTGTCATTTGTCTGGAACTGGATTTGGAGTTGGCTACTTTTACAGTGTGGGTTCTGTCAGTAAGCCATTTGGCAACCCATCAAGTGATGTAGAGATTAATGCCCAGCTTAGTAAGTTTATCTATGATTCCAGAGTGGAGGATGGTGTCGAAGGCCTTGGCAAGATCCAGATAGGCTGTGTGGACCACCTTACCCTCGTCCACAGCTCTGGAGACTGATTTGAAGAAGTCAATTAGGTTCAGGAGACAAGATCGGCCCTTTACGAACCCAAACTGGGTGGGGTCCAGTGTTTGAAGTTTGCCAATGTCTTTGTTTATAGGTTCCATGATAATACATTCCATTGCCTTGCAGATCAGGCTCGTCAGACTAATGGGGCAGTAGTTCCCAGGATCCAAGGTGGATCCCTCCTTGTGGAGTCAGATAACTGTAGCTGTGCGCCACTCATGAGCACGAAGCCTGAGGTGAGGCTATGATTAAACATGACACTTAGGTGAGGTGCCAGTTCATTTTGTAGTTCATGTAGTACACAGCCCGGGATGTTGTCTGGTCCCATGGCTGCTGTATTCTTAGCTTTGGAGAGTGCGTTTTTTTACCTGTGTGGTCGTAATTACCAGAATTTGGTAATTTTTCTGTATTGAGATGGGCCCTTTAAGGGGTGAGAGGGAAGTGAAGTTGGCACTGAATTGATCTGCCAGGATATTGGCAATATCCTTGGGATCAGTATATTTAATGCCATTTTGTTGTAGCTCAGAGCAGATCTGAGCATTGCCATTTAGATTCTTGACATGGCTATAGAATGCCTTGTGGTTGTATTTGGAATCTTTGGCAATTTTATTTTTGTAACTAGCTTTGGAGGATTTTATAAGGGATCTTAGCTTCTTACTGAGGCTGGTAAGGGAGGTTTTTGCATCCTGGGATTTTCCTCTTTTCTGAAACAGTTTCTTCCTTTTGTTGTAAAGTTTGTTTATGGTAGAGGACCATCAGATTGGCTTCCTTTTTTTGGAGGAGAACATCTTGGTTCTATTTGGGATGCCACGAATCATGCACGACTGGATGTGCTCATACAGTGCCTTAGTGTAGGACTCAGCAGTCAAACTTTCAGTTCTTGTCTGCATGGGTGTCATGAAGTTTGGCACGTCTGACTTGAGTAGCATGAAGTTGGCTTTGGAGAAGTTTTTTATGAAGGTTTCCTTACTGGGGGGTGGGGGGAGGATGTGGATGTCAAGGGTGATTAGCTTATGGTCAGATCTGACCAACAAGGTCATGACCATAGGTGTGGAGCATTGATTTCCCATGTTGGTAATGACCAGGTCTAGGATATTGGAGCCCCAAGTGGGACTATTGATTTGTTTGGCAAAGGTGTTGGTACACGAGTAGTTTTCCCAGTTAATTGCAGGGTAGTTGAAATCACCCAGTATTAAGGTGTTTGGTTGCATGTTAATATTTTCGGGTCTATATTAGAACATCGAAGTCTTGAAACTTAGAATGTTCTAATATCGACCCTTATTCAGGGAATGCTGAAAATAGCGAAGCTGCAGAACACCAATTTTTTTCCTAGGGAAAGAATTCGGTTGGCCGTTTCTGTGGCTTTGCTATTTTCAGCACTGTAGTGGAAAGTTACGGGTCAGGTTCAGGCAAGTGTGCGATTGTGTGGATGTGAGGGTTAGGGTGTGGGTTAGGTGAGTTAGGGTTAGGGCGTGGGTCAGGTAAATGTGCGATTGTGACGGACGTTAGGGTTAGGGTGGGGTAGGTGAGTTAGGGTTAGGACGCGGGTGAGGTGAGTGCGTGATAGTAACTTACTGAGGGTTAGGGTTTGGGTTAAAGTAAGTGGAGAGACAGTAGTGTATGTACAGTTTAGTGTAGGGTTAGATGTAGGATTTTAAGTGTATGTGTGTGGATTGCTGTTTTTTTGGTATGCTTGTGTTGTGTGTATGTGTTTCGGATGTTCGCTATTTTTAGCGTTCGCTGAATAGGGGTCGATATTAGAACATTCGAAGTTTCAAGACTTCGATGCTCTAAAATAGCCCCAATATTTTCCAGTATGTTTAGAAAGGTGTAGTGAGAATCTTGTGACATGGTGGGGGATCTGTAGGAAGCTACAGTTTGGATTGCAGTCTTACCTAGTGTTAGTTGCACATGGAGAATTTCAGACGCATTGTGTTGGGCAACTAGCCTGGTGGTGTGAATATTCTTGATGAATATAGACACACCTCCACCTTTAGTGTTTCGGTCCTGGTTTGGTGGCCAAAATGTGTGTTAAGAGTTGTAGCCTGGTATTGCAGGGGAGCTCTCTGCAGCCTTGAACCAGGTATCAGTTACTGCACAGATATCGATGTTCTCCATTTTTTGGAGTGCCTCGGGAGAGTGCATTTTGAGGTTTAGACTTCTAGCATTGAGGAGCATTACCTTCAGATTTTGCGTGCTTGTTCCTGTTATGGTGGTGGTTGTGTCCTTTGAACTTTGCTTAAAAAAGGCACTACAGAGGTGGTAAGAGCCTTAGCCAGTAACCTAAACCCCAGGGACAACAGGTGAAGACCATCTCTGGCAAAGCATCATGGTCTGTTGATCATGTCATCCCAGGCAGACAGAAACTGGATCCCCTTTGAATGACACCAGAAGTTTAGCCAATTGTTGAAGTCAATAATTTTGTCCTTATACTGTGGTATCATTCTGGGCGAAGGCAGGATGCTACTCAGAGCTAGGGTCATACCTGCCTGGGCCACATGATCTGAGAGCTCTTCCATGTCTCTTTTCATGTAGTCCAGGGAGGTACATCTCAAGTCATTCACTCCAACATGGACAATGACAGAGTCATATTTGTACTTGTTGTGGAGTGACTTGAATGCATGCGTTATGTGGTGGATCCTGGCACCTGATGGGCAGCTGAGTGTAATTTTCTCCTTGTTCAGCCTGGTGAGTGGGATATCAATGTGCCTGACTATACAGTCACCTATAACTAAAGTGTTTGGTACCTTGTCTTGCCTTAGGGGCTGTTGTTGGGTGGCACACTGGTGTTGTGAGCTATGTGACTCTTTGGTTTTGATTGGTGTTTGTTTGTGTTTCAGCTTTGGAGGTCCTTGTTGCTTAGGCCGGTTACTGTTAAGGGCCTCTACATATGAGGGTTTAATGTTGCTATGTGAGGGTGTTGGTGATGCTGGTTTAGAAGGGCTATGTGTTGCTTGAGGTGTAGTGCAGGTGTTAACCTTCTCCTCTTGACTGTCTAGCACAATCTTGGGTGGAAACAGCTTTGCTTCCAGTTTGGCTATGTAAGTGCATCTCTCGCAGGTTGTAGTGTTGGGTGGTAAGAGGAGGGGTCTGTGTACATGAGGCAATTGCTGCATTGCCCCAGTATGCCCAGATTCACCAGGTGGACAGGAAAAATCACTAGAAGCTGATCCTTGGACATGCCTAGTTTGGTGTTTTTTTTTTGTAAAGTACAAGAGCTGTTTTCCCTTACCTTAGCAAGGTACTTTGCAACTATAGGCTGTTTAGTGTCTGATTAATTTCTCCTTATTAACAAGGAAAGTTGAGTGCTTGTATCAGTTTATGGATTCCTAGTGCTTTCAAGCAGGTTTTAGAGCAAGTGCTAGTCACAGGGATGCTTAAAGGTAAGATGAAAAAAAATGGTTTATCCTAAACACTGCAGTGTGCACTAGAGGAGTTAGATGTGAAAATAAGTTTTACCTGTCTAAAAAGTTAAGTTTTTGTGGAGAGTCACTATTTTTAAAACAGCAAGATAGATTGAAAGGGGGTGGTCACTTTTGTATTCTGGTACTATGGAATACAGTAGGATGGCCAATAAATTTAAATAGTTGAAGGGGAATGATTTCACAAAATGATAATTTTGCGCTTACTCACACAAGCCAGGAAAAGCAGAGAGGAAATGAGATATATGGTCAAATTAACATAAGGGGCAGGCAACTAGAAAGACAGTGGTGGGAAAATTATGTCTGCCTGACTCACAAGAGACAGAGCTGTGGTCTCTTTTCAAGTTTTAATATGCAGTTAAAAGAATATAGGTTGGTGCGCCATCCTTCACCATGCCAACAATCAGCACAAAGTACAGGGGGAGTGCACCATTCAAGAAAGGAAGGACCACATCAACCTAAAAGAGCTAAAGGTCCTATTCTTGGCTATGAAGGCCTTCCAAGGCATCCTTCTGCTAGGCACCCTAAAGGTCATCACAGACAACATGACTGTCCTGTGGTACATAAACAAGCAAGGAGGAACAAAGTAATACCCCCTCTGCAGTCTGGCTATACAGATGTGGTCCCTTTCAGCAGCACTTCAAATTCACTTGCAGGCAGTTTACATCCCATCAGAAGAAAATGGGATGGCAGACGCCCCTCAGAAGAACCTTGACACCCTCCCAGGAATGGATGCTTCACAGGGAGGTATTTCAGGATCTAATTCACTGGTGGGGTATTCCTCAGGTATATCTATTTGCCTCCCCCAGAGCAAACAGATGACCCTCTTCTGCAGAAGGCTCCCCATCCACAAGCATGGAGGGTGGACGACTTCTCCTTTTCATGTGAGGGAATGTTCCTCTACGCCTTCCCTCCTTTTCCTCTGATTCACAAAGTCCTCCTGAAAATACAGAAGGACAAACCAAAAATCCTGCTGGTGACTCCCTTTTGGCCAAGACAGTATTGGTTTCCCCTAATCTACCTCTTAGTCCAGGGTAATCAACACAGGTTACCTCACCGCTTTGACCTACTCACACAAGACAGAGGATCCCTTATTCTCTTCCACCTACTCAATCTCAAACTGACACTGTGGGTTATAGGGTTCTGATCCCTTTTAGGCACCTATACTCAGAGGACGTACTTAATGTCCTTCAGGAGGCCAGGAAACCTAGTACCAGGAGAAATTACTTATTAAAGTGGAAAAGATTCGCACATTGGTGCCTCAAGAGAAAACAGGATCTATTTCTAGTTTCTGTTCCACTGGTCCTTTACTACCTGTGTGAGTTACAACATTCAGGACTGACCTACTCATCAGTAAAAGTACACCTCTCTGTTATTTCTGTTTGCCTTCCCTTGACTCCAACTCTTGCTTCCAGGTTGGAAGTCAAGCTGTTTCTGAAAGGGGTCCTTCACATAAGACCCCCTCATAAGGCTATTTCTCCTCCTTGGGACCTTAACTTTGTGGTGGAAAAGCTTACATTGGCCCCCTTTGTGTCAGCCCACTTTCCTCCCTTAGATTCTGTATGTGGAAAACTCTTTTGCTACTGGCCCTTACTTCTGCCAGGAAAGTCTCTGAGATCCATGCTCTTATGGCTTCTCCTCCCTATCTTATTTTTAATAAAGATAGGGTTTGTCTCAAACTAACCCTTCTATCATGCCAAAGGTAGTTAATGAAATTTCCTTAAACCAGACCCCTAATCTCCCTGTCTTTTACCCTCAGCCCTGGAACTCCTCAGAAAGGCCTTTGCATTCCCTGCATGTTCATAAGCAACGTAGATTCTACTTAGACAAGACAAAACCTGTCAGACAGTCTGACCAGCTTTTTGTCTCCTTCCATCCTAGAGCACTTGGCTAGGCAGTGTCTAAACCCACTATTGCCTCTTGGATTTCTAAGACGATAGCCTTTTGCTATTCCTTTCATGGAAGGCAACTGAGTTCACCTGTCAAGGCCCATTCCACCACAGCAGCTTCCTCTTCAGCAGCCTTCTTCAAGGGCATCTATTACACCTCTATCCTAGAGGCTGCAACTTGGTCTTATGTACATACCTTTACCATACATTACAAATTGGATCTGATCTCCAGGGCTAGAGCAGGGTTTGCTAGGTCCATCCTGCAGGGTCTCCTTGACTCTGCTCTACTACCTACCTCCCATGCAACTTCCTAGAGAGCTGTGGTACTCTCCCTAAGGTTATGTATACTGCAGCATGAGACTAGAAGGACATAGAATAGTTGTGTAAGAACTTACCATAACCATAGATGTCCTTCTCTTCCATATTGCAGTACTCAATCCCATCCACCTACTCCCGTTGTTTCTTGCACCTACTTATAACACTGTTTTGGTGTGCCTGGGGAAATTTGGCTTGGGATCTTTCCTCCTGCTCCTGGGGTCACTCTCTCTCTCTATGCAGCAGCCAATTTCTGAATTGGGTATGTGCAAACCTCACAGATATAGACAACATCAGTTGATGGCCCCTGCATGCAATGTCGGACATACCCCGACTTCTAGAACTTTGGTATACTGGCCGGATGTCCGGTGCTGCAGGCAGCAACTCCCTAAGGTTATAAATACTGCAACATGGAAGAGAAAGACATCTATGGTTATGGTAAGTTCCTACACAACTATTCTTTTTCTAGCTGTCTTTTTTCATTCTAAGACATCTCCTGGATGTATTATTTCTTATTATTTAGTAACAGCATCAATTTATAATTACACATTATAATGATATACTTCTTCCTTTCTATGAGTGAGATTTTTTTTGTTATTGTAATTTTGGCATTAAATTGATTATACTTTAGTTTTAGTTTTGGGTCCTATGGTTGTGAGTCCTTTTTTTATAATTTGTTATTGAGTTTAACACATTGAATTCGGGTTCTTATTACTTTGTTTTGTGACCTTTTTTCTTCTTTAATGGTATTTCTTCTTTGTCTTTTGTAACACTCGTAATTTCCACTTCAGGTTTTCTACTTAATGTCTTATTCTTTGCTCATTATTTTAGTTGATTAATTATTCATGTGGACGTTTGGTGTCCTCCCCATTTATAATGTATTTGTATTTTTTAAAGGAACCTTCTTTCTGCACTTTGCCTTTTTCAGTTACTGGTGATTGCTGCACTTGTCACTCTTTTATATTCTGGAGTATTGGCACTGCTAAGGCATACAGGATGAGGTACTAAGGAGACATATGGGTTACTCATCCAGCCCATGAATGGTGATGTTTGGCTATGATTACCTTCTGTCACAATAGAGAAAAAGCACAGAGGAGCAAGATAGTTCAAAATCTCACTCTGCTTCTTGTTGGATCAAACAGAGATGACTTACAAATGAGACATATTTTCCCAGCTCCTTTTCCTGCTGTGTAATTTAATGTGAGGCCTGTTCACAATAAACTGGGCCTAGTATCTGACATTTTACTTTCTGAGGACCTAATATTTATAACCAAGATCTGTATGGCTGATAACTGTTATCTGTATTTGCAGGATGCTATCCCGTCCTGGTCCTGTGTTATATTTAGGCCTAGACAGAGCAATATTAATGAGGCTGAGACTATTTATTGCTGCTTAGTCAAAATAATATTAAATATTCAATTCCTTTTCATTATTGCATGGGTGCCATAGCATATTGCAGGGCAGTTAATGTGTAGTGATACTAGGCTCATCCACCCCCCATTTAAAAGAACATCACTACTAACATCAGGCAAAGCTTCAAAGTGCAGTCAGGACACCATTAAACACAAATAAGTCCCTTAACGACAGCGACCCTAGGCTCAAGCCCTTTCCTTTTCAGAGTGACGCTACTGCTGACATCAGACAAGACTTCAAAACAGGGTCAGAACCCCAGATAGTTTGGCTACAGATGACTTTAAATAGAGTGAGACAGATCACAAAGAAGTGGTGTAAGGAAAGATCTATATTGTAACTCTTTTGTTTGGTGCATCCTGGATTAGTGCAGGAAAGTTTCACTGTTGTTGGTAACTACTGTATTACCGTGAGTACAGCTGCCTTTTTTACCCTTATTGTATAAATACTGAGGAGTCTTAGGAATACTTTCCATACTACTGAAGCCTGTTTACTACTGTACAGATGTACCATAGATACTCTCCTGTCTGTCTCTCAGTTGTAAGACATGGTGATCTACTATTGTTCTTTCGGCTGCTGTCTGTCCATTGTCTGCTACATATATCTCACTTGTAGCTCCATGTCTGTCTGCTTTTTCCCATCTGGGCTAGCCTTGTTCTATCTTTTTTAGCACCCTTATACTGTTGTTTGCTACAATAGCCTGTTCTGCCTCCTGCTGATACTATCTTTCCTATTTTATATATTAATACTATCCATCTTTTCCCTCTTAGTTTTTAACATTGCCACTCCTATTACTGTGTCCTGGTATACTAAGACATTTTAAATACATTTTGCTGACTCAGACTGACTGTTTTTATGTAGGAATCAGTTTGATCCCACTCAGCTTTGCTTCACTTACCACCCTAACCCACTACCACCCACCCCTCACATTACTTCCTTTATACTGGCCAAACCCCTCCTAATCCAAATTTAAACCTATCAAGAGGAATCCTCACTCCTTCCACCTCCAGAAACTTAACACTCATCTCAATAATAACTACTCATAAGCTCTCACCCCTCTCCTGACCACAGAAACTTTACATCTGCCTCATTTCATCTTCATACCATTATACACGCACATATTTTATTATCAGTGCAAATTCTTATATTTTGCTTCTTATACAGCTAACTGACTTCAGATATCATTGGTACACCTCCATTTCTTTTCACATTACTATATAATTATACCTCCATAATTAGGAATATGACTCTGTCTTCTCCACTTCCATTCATTAACTTCACCTCTACTTCACTTCATTTCATTCTACCCCTCTTTTTCCTCTCCTCTATAACCTCTAAGATTTCAAACTTGTTTCTCTAAACATTGTGACTCTCTCTCTCTCTCTCTCTCCCCTGCTACTAACATCTCATCTAACAACTTGAAATACAGCAGCACACTATTAACCAAATTAGTATCCAAAACAGCCAAAAAGACAATGTTCCAAGTAAAATGCAGGCCAAAAGTAAGCGCTTTCGTCTCCTGCAATGGAGACTTCTTCAGACTAATGACTTACACATAAACAAAACCTATTTAAATACTAAAATAGCAGTCAATTAAACATTAAAAGCTGAATTAGCAATTCTTAAAACAACAGTCAGCCTAATGCTGACATATACCTCTAACTAAAATCCCTAATGCTTCAGTCCCTTCCTTTTTAAATACATAATAAATGCTTTTCTGTTATTAAGTCCTGGGGGGAAACATGCATTTAATTTAACCTGCCAGCAGTATTCCAACCACCCTAATTCTTCTTCTATATTAATACTTTTAACATTAGGATGCACTGAATCTATTATCAAACACTTAAAATTGATTTTACATCTATTTTCCACATAATGCTTACCCATAGCATTTTTTACATCACCCTTACCAATAGCATAGTGGTGTTCATAGATTCTCCTATACAATTCTCTTTTAGTTTTAACTACATAATGGAATTTCGCCCCGGCACAAAGGGCAAATAAACTAGTGATGATCAATGAGTTAAGAGATTATGTGAGTAAATTAAACCTTAAATTAATATTTGGAAATCAAAAACAAAATAACTGTGAATTTTATAAACCTAGCAGTTATAATCCACCTTTATCTTAATAATTGGAAATGTTTCTCAATATGTGTGAAATGCAGATACTTGAAATGTTAGAAAATGATACCAACTTTAAATATTATAATTTAACTAAAAAAGAGAAAGAATGTTTTGATGCCTTAGTTAAAGATGAAACATACTTAATTTTAAGGCTGACAAAGGAGGTTTGATGGTTTTGTTGGACAGAGATGATTATGAAAGAAAAATGAAAGAAATATTATCTGATTGCAACTTTTACAAACCAGTTAATCTAATAGAAATAAAGAAGGGATTCTTATTAAGAGAATCATGCATAGATGAGTGGTTCTATGCTGGAAGAATCAATGAGAAAATGAAAAGAAACATAACAAATAATAATCCCAAGATTAGTAGGATTTTTGGAATATCTAAAATCCATAAAAATATCGATTCTCCTCCTTTAAGACCAATAGTAGCCAGTAGAAATAGTAAGACAGAGGGAATGTCTATTTTAGTAGATAAACACCTACAAAAAGTGGTACCTAAGAGCGTCACATATATAAAAGATAGCTATGATTGTATGAATAAACTTAATAACATTAAGGTCTCTGACTCTGATATATTACTAACTTTAGACATTAATTCTTTATATACAATGATACCAAACAAAGAAGGCATGGAGATGGTTAGAATGGAGCTACTGAAATTGAGAGAATTTTCTACTAACACAGTGGGACTGTTAATGGAGATGATAGATTTGGTTTTGAGCTACAATTACTTAGAATTTTATGATCAACTATTTGTGCAAACAAATGGGGTTGATATGGGTGCTGTGTTAGCCCCTAGTTATGCTAACATTTTTATGCAGGGATGGCAGTCAGCCAATATTTTTGAAAGTGTTTTTGCAAAAAATATTATCAAAATGTTGAGATTTATTGACGATGTTCTGATAATATGAGATGGCACTGTCGACGAATTAAATGAATTTTTGAAATATATCAACAATGTCTGTTCCTATATTAAGTTTACGCATAACTTTAATACTGAAAGAATTAATTTTTTAGATCTTATGATCTATAAAACTGATGGCAAATTAGTTTCCAAAATTCATAAAAAAGAATTTCAAAACAACATGTATCTACATTACTCAAGTTTACATCCAAAAAAGACCAAGTGGAACATGGTCAAAGGTCACATAAATAGAATTAATAATTTGACGAAAGATGATGAAATCTTTCATGTTGAAGCTGACAAGTTTTGCAAAAGAATGTTAACTAGAGGTTACCCCCAAGAGATGGTAGATAAGGTGATGGAAGAAGAAATTATGAAAAGGAATAATATAATTGTAGATAAACCAAAGGAGAAAATTTCTGTAGACTTTACCACAGCTTTAGCATTACAGAATAGTACAGATTCTAATATTATTAAAAGTATAGTTAGAAGGAATTGGGGAATACTAAAAGGAAATAGCAAAATTATACAGAAATTAGGAGATGAACCCAAATTTGTACAAAAAAGAGCGAAAAACTTTAAAAACTTTTTTCAGAAGAAGCTAAATAAAAGTAAGGCTGTGGAAGAAAGGAAAGGAATGGTAAAGTATTTCAATTGTAATTATTGTCAATATTTATATATCAATAGTCACGAAATTACACTTGGTAAAACTTTAGTAGAAGTCCCAGGTATATTCACATGTAGATCTAAAAATGTTGTTTATGTATTAATTTGTGTAGAATGTAGCTCCTTTTATGTAGGTAAAACTAAAAGAGAATTGTATAGGATAATCTATGAACACCACTATGCTATTGGTAAGGGTGATGTAAAAAATGCTATGGGTAAGCATTATGTGGAAAATAGATGTAAAATCAATTTTAAGTGTTTGATAATAGATTCAGTGCATCCTAATGTTAAAAGTATTAATGTAGAAGAAGAATTAGGATGGTTGGAATACTGCTGGCAGGTTAGATTAAATGCATGTTTTCACCCAGGACTTAATAACAGAGAAGAATTTATTATGTATTTAAAAAGGAAGGGACTGAAGCATTAGGGATTTTAGTTAGAGGTATATGTCAGCATTAGGCTGACTGTTGTTTTAAGAACTGCTAATTCAGCTTTTAATGTTTAATTGACTGCTATTTTAGTATTTAAATAGGTTTTGTTTATGTGTAAGCCATTAGTCTGAAGAAGTTTCCATTGCAGGAGACGAAAGTGCTTACTTTTGGCTTGTATTTTACTTGGAACATTGTCTTGAACTTGTGGATTAAATCTCAAACGTTATTTCCTGGTGCTGCCATCATTTTTTTTTGCTGTTTTGGATCACATCTAACAAACTATAAATGTATACTTTCATCTCTATAAACCTCTCCTACTGCAATTTACTCAGCATGCTATGAAATCAGCAGTAGCTTTAGTAATATATCTCTCCACATTTTTAATTCTCACCTTGTCTTTATTTTAATTAAAAATGCTTCACTACCAATCCTGTGCTCAAAAAATAAAACTCTACTAAATCTCTTCTAAATCAATGTACTACTCTCCTAAATCTCTTCTAAATTAATGTACTACTCTCCTAAATCTCCTCTAAATCAATGTATTATCTCTCAAGAATCCTGCAGTGGGGTGACATCCACCCCCCAACCCAGGCCCTGTAATTTGACTTACTAATTTAAGTAGTAAAGAATCACCCCTACAAAACTATAACTTAACTAACTCTCCTTCAGCCATCACCTCACACTAGACCCCTACTCAACTGTACTGCCTTACCATTAAACTACCACATATCCATTCTAATAAAACTATTACATCAAACACCTCATCCCATCATTCTCCCACTGGTATACCAAAAAAAGAATATTGTCACTCTCAATCACTATAGCATTTGTAACAAAATTACAGAAGTATATGTTTAGATATTATAGTATATTCTCGATATTCTTGCCATCATAGAACCTAGCTTAACCCTGAACTACTCCCTCCAGGTTGTAGTATTATGGGAGATAATAGACTCCAAAAGAGAGTAGATGGGGTCACCTTAATTTACACAAATTTGTACTATCTCTCTCCCTACTCTCACAACATCCCCAAATTCCAAAATGTTGAAATACTTATGTCAATACTAAAGCTTAACAATAGAAAAAAACTTTGTATTTTATAATATATATCCCACCTAGAAATAATATACCAACTTTAGAAGAAATCCTCTCCTGGACAACTAATAACATACCTTATAAAAATACCATACTAGGAGATGGAAATATTGATTGGCTAAACCTTATATCACACTTCCCCCTTAACTAGCCTAAACTTTTATGGTTAGACACAAGTTATTGATATACCCACTAATTTTAATAATACCAACAGTAAAGGTGTGATTCTAAACTGGATATTGATCTCTGACACTAGTAAATTTACAACCTGTGGTACCTAACTAAACTCACTTAGCAACCACCTTATACCCACAAAAATACCACCCACCAACCTAACACTCACAAACTTAAAACATCCCAAAACCTTTCTAACTGCAACAAAGACTTCATCAATACACTGAAATCCTGTAATTGATCCGCCTTAAAACCTTTCCACTTGATGAGGCAGTCAACATTTTTAATACCTTGTTCTTAAGTACTGTAAACAGTCACACTTACAATTATCTACTTACTGTGAGACATTACTCCAGACAAAACTAAAATGTCTAACAGAGACAAAGCCTGGAAAATGGCTCAAACATAACACTTTCCATAACTTGTAACTCTATTGAGAATTGTCAAATAAATAAAATAAATAAATACTATTTGTGCTAGCTGAGGGGAAAGTGAAAAACAAAACAAAAAAACAAAACAAGAGGTATAATTGCACAAAAATACAGCTAAAATCCAAATAAATGTGCAGTACATAAAAGGCAGATGTTCTGAATCCACTGGTGGTGTCCAAATTGTGTAAAAAAAAAACTCCACTGTAAAAACAAGAATTAGAAGAAAAATGTGCTAGTAGCTGCTAAAGCTGTTATAGGTAAAAGTTCAAAGTACGTAAAACAACCAGGATCACCACCACGGACTGTAAAAATCTTTAATCGTCAGACGAAAACAGATATATCAGACAACAAATAAAATACTAAGTAAAATCCCCTTATGGTATACAATGATAAGCGCTTTTGAAATCTTCTTCACATCATAATGAGTAGAGCAAGTAATATTTTTTTTTTTAAAACTAGTTGCAGCCAATTAGAATCTAATATCAAGCCAACACCTTCTCTAAAGGGCTAATCAGAATAAAACCAATAGGAAGATGCTAAAAGTATACACCTTCTCTCTCAACCAATAACAGGTCTTCTATTTTTCAGTAAGAAAAAAATATATATATATCCCCCGCTGTACTCATTATGATCTGAAGAAGATTTCAAAAGTGCTTATCATTGTATACCATAAGGGGATTGTACTTCATATTTTATTTGTTGTCTGATATATCTGTTTCATCTGATGATTAAAGACGTTTACAGTCCGTGGTGGTTTTCCTGGTTGTTTTACGTACTGTAAAAACAAGTGTCACCCAACAGTGAAAACAGTGTCTATAAAATCTTTATTTCTCCAATTCCAACCAATAGAAAGGTAAAAATGAAGGTAAAAGTTAAGTGCTTTCATCTAAATCAATGTACTCACAGACTTCCTCATAACTGACTGTTTTGGATTCATATTGCTTTAAATAGCCTCCACTGAAAATCTAATTAAGTTATTTAAAGGGACAGGACATATGTAAATTCCTATATCACATGATTTAATAAGGCATATAGAGTGCAAACCTTAAAAAATAAGTTTAAGAAAGTGAAAAGCCAAAACACAAAAAGGCTATTTTTCGTACAAATTAAAAATGAAAATAATATTAACATTGTAGTCTGTTAATTGCTTTTTTAGAAATTGTTTTCTAGAAAAAAACTTTTTTGTACAAACCAAAATGTGGCTAGGCAGCCATAAGAAACTTGATTGATACCATTAAGATAAAGGGATGAAAAAATAAAAAAAATTGCATATAGTAAAAAAAGTTTATCACAAATAATTTTTACAGTTTAGCAGCTCTTAACTTTACTACTGGTTGAATTGAAATACAGTAATTGATTCCAAGGAAATGGGTGGCATCTAGTCTCATCTGTCAGTACAGCTCCTTGTACTCGAGACATGTCTCCCAAGTACCACCCCTTGAATTAACATCCACACAATCCAAAATGCGGAGACTATTTATTGTTGCTACATCAATTTAGAATTAAATATTCAATTCCTTTTCATTATGGCATGGATAATGGAGGGCATATAATGTGTAGTGATACTAGGCTCACCCCCCCATTCAGAATAACATTAATACTGACATCAGGCAAAGCTTCAAAGTGCAGTCAGGACACCATTAAACAGGACACTAATAGGTGCCTTAACATGTCTGGTATATCTGGAGTACAGGGTTCTTTACTAGCTGATGGTTTGTACAAAATATTTTTTTTTCTAGAAATCAATTTCTAAAAACAATTTCCAAACTACAATTTTCATATTATTTGCAGTTTTAATCTGTACAAAAATAATCTTTTGTGTTTTTATTTTTAACTTTCTTATACTTCTTATGTTTTAAGGTTTGTTCTCTGTATATGCCTTATTAGCAATTGTGCTACAGGAATTTACATATGTTCTTTGGCTTTTAGTAGCTTAATTAGGTTTTCAGTGGAGACCATTTAAACCAATTTGAAATCCAAACACTCAATTCTAAAAAAGTTCATGAATACATTGATTTGGACAAAAATGCTTAACTTTTGCCTTAATTTTTACATTCCTGTTGGCTGGAATTAGACAAAGTTTTTATAGACACTGTTTTCACTGTTAGGTGATAATCTGTTTTTGCAGTTTACTTTTTTTACAAGATTTGGACAACACCAGTTGATTCTGAACATGTGCCTTTTACACATGTTGATCTGGTTTAGAGTGAAAAACAAGTTAACCTAGATAAAAAAAAAAACAATTATCATATCAAATCAATCATACTAGGTGATGTTAATATCGACTGGTCCTCCTGTAACTTGCTCCACCCCACTAACCATTTTAACCTGCACAGTTTCATTCAACTAATCAAAACCACAACACAAGAAGATATTTATTTATCTTTTTTATTTATTGACATTTGTTAACCAAGTTTGTCCAACTGAGCCAGGGACACATTTTCAGTGGAGACCCAAAAGGAGAAAAGCTCCAGTTACAGATAGTATACAATACATAAAAGTTCAGTTTACAATACATAAAAATTCAGTTTATAATACATAAAATTGCAGTTAACAATACAAAAACATAGACATCCACAGTGTTAGATAAGAAAATGAGTAAGGTAAATCATATCAGTAGATGTATATACAATAGTACTAAACCATCAAAAATGGAGACCATCCTACACTGGATCCTTACTAATAGACCATCTCAATCCTACCTCTCAAGGTCCCTCCCAGACACCCTCGGTGACCACCTTCCCACATTTATAATTAGACACCAAATGAATCCATTAAAATCCTCCACCCTCCAACAAATTCAGTATACAAAGACTTTCAAAACCCATGACTTTATATCTACACTTAATCAATGCAACTGGAGACCACTCTCATCTCTCCCCCTGGAAAGTGTCATAGACTACTTCAATAACATTTTTCTAAATATTCAAAATATCTTGCCCCTATCAGAACTGTCAGAACTAAATCCAGCTATGCCCCCTGGCTGATCAGAGATACCCATCTACTACTAAAACAAAGAGATAAAGCATGAGACTTGTGGCATCAAAATAAAACTCAAACTAATAGGCAGGCATACCAGCAACCAAGGAGCAGAGCCAAAAAACTAATTAGGACAGACAAAATGAACCACTATATAGGCATTCAAACCAAACACAAAAATAACCCACAAAAATTCTGGGCTGCCATTAATAAAATCTTACAACCAGTAAAGACCAGTACTCCACCCCCAAACATTGACACCATCACCAATAATATTGCCACCCAATTCAATGAACACTTCACCAAATCCATCCTAGCCTTCACCAATAGTAGTTGTCCCACTTCACATCCAGACCTATCTTCCGTATCAGCAGACCAAAACCTGTTCTCCTTACAGCCTGTCCTAACTATCACAATATATAAATACCTAAATAGGCTTAAACCCACAACCCTGGCCAACCGCTAATGATATTCTATCCCACTAGAACCTTAGACCCCATACCACCATTCACAATATTCTCAGAGAATAACACCCCTATCACACCTGTCCAACACACCAAATATTCAGGAGTTATCATAGATCACAACATGAAATTCGATATGTACATCACACAGACAATAAAGTCCATTAAAAAACTCATAACCCTATATAGATGCAAAACGTACCTCACCAATGACAGTAAAGCCACCATTGCAGGAACCCACCTACTATCCACTCCTCTGTACCTCCCCCATACTCATCAACCTAAACAAAGCAGACTTTAACAAACTAAACATCTGCTACAATAAAATAGCTAGGTTTGCTACTGACTCACCCTTCAGGACACGTCACTGCATAGCAGTCATGCAACTATCCTGGCTAGAATTACTCAACCTGCTCACATATAACCAGCTTACAGTAGCCCACCAAATTCTATATTATCCCGATAGAGTTCCTGCTCTGGCTAACATAGGCAAACGCAACAATAGCTCTGGGGACTCCTTGTTTTCCATTTCTGTTGCAAAAGTATGGAATACCATCCCATAGATATTAGTACCACTGAAAACAAAAATAATTTCAAAAAACTCCTCCAGTCCCATTTACATAGTTCTTGGTTATGTAATTGTTCTGACCCTGGATAGCTTCATTTAATTAGATCATATTATACATTAACCTTCTATGAAAGCTTGCAACAACTCCTTTCTATACTCTTAATCAATGTGTGTTTACTGTACTAGCTACTGATGAATGTAACCAAATGAATGAACATAATGTCCTTTCAACTGTATTGTTTACTACAACTCTCACTGTGTGATACCTTAAACCTCCTGTAATAGAGGCACATTGGATATATGCAAATGAGCCCCTAAGGACATCAAATGTTTCACCTATATGGCTTCTGAATGTCCATGTCTTTATGGATACATTCAGGCCAATAAAGCCACACCCCACTAGCTTTGGACATCCATGTTTTAGTCTTCTTATGACCTAATCAGAAGCCATATAGCTGAAACACATGATGCCCTTAAGGCATCATTTGCATATATCTCATAGGCCTCTATTACAGGAGATTTAAGCTATTACACAAAAAAAAACTCTAGCTTGGATAGATTTTCTTGCAGTTTTTACTAACTGGTTTGTCTGTGGGACATTTTTACTCTTTGGTTTAGATAAAAAGCAATATTACAGACATCTAAAACTTTGAACACAAAATGACCCCAAAAAAGACTGGACATCAATACATAACCTGTTACATAGGGGTTCAAATAAGGAACCCAGTCCTACTCCTAATAGCTCTGCACTAGAAATTACCTTATTCAATACCTACTTCATAGGTACTGCCACCCTAGTTAAAATCTCTTAACTGACATCGAGTGCTCCCCCTACAATAATGTACAATCCCACTATTTCTGTGATCACCAGGTTAGACCATAACAAACATTCTCCATACACAACAGACCCAAACTACCACTTCCATTTCACTCTCCACCTTCCACAAATAAATCTAATTCTTCCTCTATATCCACGTTAGTAATTTCCACATAGGACCTGACATCAATGATAAGAACTCTTCTGTTTAAACTCATACCTTGCTCTACTGCAGCTGACCACATCCCTCCTGAATACCTAACGATAGCTGTCAATGCCATGGCATACCTAAGGCCAGATTCATGAATGCCTACTTTTAGAGAACATTAAGTGTACACCATTCTGAGTGAACAAAAATCACAAGCATAAGTCATATCTTCTTCCTCCTAATTTTAGTTTTCCTTCTGATTTTCTTGCAGCTTTCAATATTAAGGGGGATTCATAAAGGTTGTCACAAAGTGTAGACTATAAAAAGAATAAAAGGACAACGAGTGTTGAAAAATCCACAATAGAGGCAATGAGAGCTAGCGCTTTCTTTCACTTTATTTTCCGTGAACTTCTTCAGAAAAAAGACAATGAGCCCCCTCATGCTCATGTCTTTTATATAATACATACAGGAAATGATGTCACCAGTTGACTTTTTCTGTAATTAATAATAACTGTTTGAAATAGTAAATTAAGGCTTGTGATGCCTTAAATGTTAATATTTTCTTGTTTATACATTGTGTTTTATATGTAATAACTTTTGTTTGTTTATTTAAAAAAACATACCAATGAAAGTTGTATTCAAATCAAACACATAAAGGTGCTTTGTGAAAGAAGTACTAACTTTTTAGTCGTTTTCTTACATAAAACTACCATACTTTTTATAAAAAACATTCTGTGATCTACTGTAATATAAAAAATAATGATACAAAACACTTGTTAAATCCATGTCTAAGTTCATATACTTATTCAAATTGTCATGTGCTAATACCCATACAGTTGTCCACGATGGTTGTTTTTAATGTGGGTGTATATTGAGCACAAAAAACTTGTGTCTTTATCAAGTGTGTATAAATACATCCACGCTCACCCTATCTAATGTGGAAAGCCTTATGTGTGCCCACATTGAAACTCTCCCTATCTCAGTGCTCTGCTCGATCTTTGAATTGACCCTCCACTCACATCCATAGTGATGAAATGAAAGGCCATAATTCATAGTCCCAGATCACATGTTACTAGCCCACGTTTTATGGACTAACTTGGTCTCCTGTCCCTACTCAGCATTTCTTACCATTGTCACTGCATGGAGGATGAAAACGGTACCTAGGTACCATTTGGTGCGCCATCTACTCTATTTATTACCAATGTGATGTAACTGGCCCAAATGGCTGGACCCAGGTCCGACTGACCAAAAACACTCCTGTCTAAAGATCTCTTGTCATCTTCCTACCAAAATGTGCTACTCCAAACTCCAAATTGTTTTGGTCATAAACTACAATGTCCTAACGGTACCCAACTATACCGTAACGGGCTCTAGGTGCCCTGAAAGTGTTTGACCTCTACTAACTCGGATGAATGGACTAGCAGATGCTCCATAAAGGTTATTTGTATAACAAGAAACATTTCAGGTTTATGGATTCGTTCAAACCTGGTGAACGATCCGCTCCTAATATGAGTTGCCACAAAGTTTCCCTTTGCTCCAATGTGTTGTTGACATCTCCCTTGAAAACACCCTTCTCAACCTGATCTAGTACGAAAAACTCAAATTTCTTGAATTCTTCGCACACCAATGCATGCCTAGCTAGTGAATTGTTCCTATCTTTATTCTTGATGGCCAGTGTGTGTTCATAAATTCTACGTTTTAAAACCCTGATGGTTTTACCGACGTAGAAACTGTCACATGAACAACACGAAGCTAGGTAGACTACATGGTCACTATGGCAGTTGAAATAGCCATGAGCCCAAAAGGTTCTTTTCATGTGTTTTAAGGTCACAAATGAAGTGTTGCTGATGAATCTGCACTGTCTGCATTCTTTACATGAAAAACTCCCTTTCTTAAAACTAATCCCTCTAGTAGGTTTCTCAATCCTCCTGTTCGTAGCCTCCAAGATTTGTTTGACATTTGTTACCATCTTGTATGTGAATCTTGGTCTAGTCCCTAGTATTTCCATAAGATCCTTATTTCCTAGAATGATATTCCAATTATTTTCTATGATGCTCTTAATACACCAAATTTCATTGGAAATTGGTAATGGAAATGCTGTACAAAACTCATTCATGTTTCCATTTGTCTCTTTGGTGGCTCTAAAAATGACAGGAGGACCAACTGCCTGATCTAATGAGAACAGTATGGGTTTGGCTACATTGTCCCTTAACTTTATAACTTGCTGTTCCAACTTTTTCAATTTCTTACTTTTGTAACCCCTAGCCAAAAATAACTTCCTCAGCGTCACAAGTTCTTCCTTGAAAACATTATCCTCTGATGTAAGTCTACTCAATCTTATCATTTGGCCCTTAATGACATTGTTTTTCATGTGGTTGGGGTGGAGGCTGTCCTTGTGCAAGTATTGGTTTGCAAAACAAGCCTTCCTATATATCCTACTCTCAATTTGGCCGTTGATGGAATTTATCTTTAGATTGAGATCAAGATAGTTTATATCCTTGCCATAGCCGCTGTGTTTGAAATACAAAAAATTGGTGGTGTTATTCAAATCTTTTGTCATGTCAAGAAATTCATTCTCTTCACCTGCCCAAACGAAGAACAAATCATCTATGTATCTCAAATATAGTTTAACTTTGTCAAAATTGGGATGGTTTTTTAAGTAGGTCTGCTCCCAATTTGCCATTACTATATTTGCAAAGGCTGGTGCTACTCTGGCCCCCATTGCTACCCCAGAAGTTTGTTTGTAATAAGTATTATTGAAGGAAAAGAAGTTGTTGTCAAGAACTAATTCCATCAGGGCACATATTGTGTTCACTCGAGCAGCCTTGATGTTCGTTTTTTGTGTCAAATAGTCCCTCATGTATTCTATTCCTTCTTCTTGACTAATTGAAGTGTATAAACTTCGTACGTCCAGGGTAGCTAAACTGACTTCTTCCCAAGCCAGGTCGAGTTTCCCCAAAATTTCTAGCAAGTGCCATGAGTCTCTTAAAAAGAACTCAGCCTTTTGTGCTATAGGATTTAACAAACTGTCCAACCAGATGGAAATGTTTTCAGTTTTGTACTGCTTGGCCGAAATAATGGGTCTGAAAGTTATGTTTGTAACACTAACTTGTAACTTGGGTATGCCGAAAAACTTTGCCATCCTTGGGTGGTCTATTGATAAATAGTCATAATCAGACCTTTCCAACTCTTCCTGACAAAACATGTCAAAAAGTAAAGTGTCTATTCTTCTAAAACTAGTTTGTATCAGTTCTGATGTCACCTTCTGATAACTATTTGTGTCATTTAACATCTCTAATATGGCTTCCTCATAGTCACAGGTGTTCATAACTATGATTTTACCCCCTTTGTCGGCTTTCATTACTCTAACCTCTGATGTTTGTGCAAGTTCTATTAATGCATTGGTCTCAACTTCACTTAAATTGTTTTCCACATTTACTTTCATATTTTTAAACTCCGTCTCACAAATGTGTTGAAAAACATGCAGTGTGTTAACCAACGGAGGGTTACAAGTACTTGGTCTACTAGGTGCATTTTTGCATTGTCTATTTCCTTGATTAATATCCTTTAAAATGTACTTCAGGTTTAACTTTCGTAAGAATAACCTAAAGTCTACAAGTAATCTACCCAACTCTACCTTGTTGGAGGGAATGAAAGTGAAACCTTTTGTTAAAACATTATACATTTCCTCTGACAAATCTACATCACTGACATTTACAACATTCAAAGTGAATTCTTTGTCCATATTATGAGGCATTACCACTTCCTTTTGTTTTTCTGTTTCCCCCCTCTTTTCTGTGTGGAATTGTACCACCTGGTAGTCCTTCTCCATTGAGGTTTGTGTTGGTGAAAAGGGGTATCATCTTGTACATTTCCCTGATTTACCACTTCTGCAAAACTGGAATTTGTGGTAATCACTTGGACCCCATCATTCTTTGAAATATCTGATGCTTTAGTTTTATTTGATTTTGGATGTACATTGGTAATCTGTACTGAATGTGAAATAGATTCACCTTCAGTAACTTCCGGTTCCACACACCTGACCGATGGTGGTAGTTCCCCATTGACTACAGGTTTTGAATTCAAATCTACTTCAGCAGTCTCTGAACTTATGTAGGCTACGTTGTTGTTGTAAGCTCTAATGTCCCTTCTAAGCTTGTTCTGCTTTCTGCTAATTATAGTGGCTTGATGCTTGTCTGCTTTAGCCTCAATGCCATTATAAAGAGACAGTAGGTGTTTATAACAATTAGCGTTTTTTATAAAGTCATCCATTTCTTTAATTTTTTGTCTAAGTTGTACAACCTCTTTTTCATAATGATTTATCAGTAGTTTCATCATAGACAAACCCGTATCATTGTATAGTTTGATTAATGCCTTGCATAAAGTGTCACCCGGTGTGACACAATTAGGGAATTTCGCTGTTCTTAGTCCCTGTGGAACAATTTCCCTCTTTATGCATTCAGTAAAATACTGTATTTCCAAACACAGTGTAACGTGTTTAAAAACCATTTTCTCTAACTCGAAAATGGACTTTTTACAAGTGTTAAAATCGTCGTTGTACTCACTTCTCGTTACTTGTGTTCCATTATCAACGATATCACTAAATGGATTCATATTTTCTTTACATACGTAGCCCCAAATGTTGGTCGTGGCCGTAGCGTTCTCTTCCCCATCTTCCACATCTCGTCGCACACCACCGACATCGTCAGGCAATCTTACTACTGTGCGTGTTTGTGAAAGGTTGTATTTTGGAATCTGCTTAGCCATGCCAGTCCTGAAAGAACCAGCTGCAATGTTCTCTTCCTCGTCTTCCGTATCCCGTCGCACACCACTGACGTCGTCAGATAGTCTTTCAACTGTGTGTGATAAGAACTCTTCTGTTTAAACTCATACCTTGCTCTACTGCAGCTGACCACATCCCTCCTGAATACCTAACGATAGCTGTCAATGCCATGGCATACCTAAGGCCAGATTCATGAATGCCTACTTTTAGAGAACATTAAGTGTACACCATTCTGAGTGAACAAAAATCACAAAGCATAAGTCATACCTTCTTCCTCCTAATTTTAGTTTTCCTTCTGATTTTCTTGCAGCTTTCAATATTAAGGGGGATTCATAAAGGTTGTCACAAAGTGTAGACTACTTGCACACTTAGTGAAATCTTCCAGAGTGACTGGAAAGCACAAGCAATGTGGTAGGGATGTTCTCGAATACAGATCATGTACACTTAATGTAGGCGTTAATGAATCTGGCCTTCAGTCTCTACCCTTATCAACTGCTGAATCCTATGTACACTTATTATGGAAAAATGTATATATTATCCCTCTTCATAATGACATCTCTACTGATGTCTCTGTCTTCTGGCCTATTGCAGTATTATCACAACTCAAAAATTCTCGAAGATGTATTCATAATCAACTCCTCCACTATCTCCTACAAGAATTACTCTTAATATCCACACAACATGGCTTCTGCTCGGCACACAATATAAGTACTGCCATACTATTACTCACTGATACCATAAACAAATGCAGGGACTCAGGCAAACTGTTTACTCCCTAAGCCTTCAATACATTTTCTCACTCTAAGCTCCTGTACAAAATGTCTCAACTTGGACTACCCCTTTCTTCATTACAGTGGTTCCATAGCTATTTAAACAACAGGCTACAATCTGTAAAATGGCAGAATACCCTCTTTGCCTACCTGCATGTCTCCACTGGTGTTCCCCAATGTTCTATTCCTAGTCCCCTCCTCTTTAATATCTTCATCAATTACCTCTATAACTGCAGTTCCAGCCTTGCTTATACAATAAGCTGATTTCCTGCGTTTATGTGCCTCTAATAACCTCCCTCACATCCTCCATGTTGTACAAGAATCTTTTTTTTCTCAGTTGAGAAATGCTTCCATAATGCCCAACTACTTCTAAATCTAAAAAGAAAAAAGAAAAAAAGTTACTGTTATTTTATCCCATATCACATATGCCTAATAGAGTTAACTTCAAAATCTTTTCACAAAACAAAATTGAAATTAAAGTAGTCTCCCATATAAAACATCTTGAAATTATTGCAGATAATAACTTTAAATTTGTGCTGCAAGTTCAAAATAACATGAATTAAGTCTCATCAAAAATTTGGAGTGCTCTACAGGCATAAAAACATCCTTAACAACACCACTAAAACCACTCTTGCCACTAGGTAGCTACACCCATCTCTCTCATACTATGCACCCATCCTAACCAGCCTTCAGGATACTATAATAACATTGCAAAATCTGCCACAACAAGCAATACTGCAGCCACCACCATACTGCCTTTAAGGCACTGAATTTGCTCAATCTGCTGCACCACTTAGACTACATATAGCTTATATCCACGCACTCAGCATTACAAAGCTGATGACTGTCCTGCTTTGAGTCCTGTTCTCCATTCCTACCACCCTAATAGACCACTTCAATTTAATGAATGACATCTTCTCGGCATATAATCTGCAAAAGTCCTCCAGTCAAAATCTTTACTCATACTCAGCCTCTAAAAATGAAATTCTATCCCTGTGCAAATTAGATCTACCTCTAAAGGGTCCATACTCAAACACCTACTAAAAGACCACCTAAATAACAATAGTCTCTGCTCCTGCAGTACTCCAGGCTGAACTAGTCCCTCCCTCCATCTGCTTTGTCCTCTACCCCAGCATACTTCTTACTAATTCCTTGTGTCTGAACTTAATCTTTCTCAGATAAAGGACAAATATAATTTTAGCTAGGATATGTAATCTAATTGTTTCAAAGTGTGTGCTGAGTGTGTTTCAGGTCATCTCTATGAAGTGCAACTTGCAAATCCTTTAGCTATTGACAATATTCTTTTATCAGCTTGTTATCTGTGTGCAAATATTTGCACTCTGTATATAAGTTCACACTGTCTGAACTGAAGTTGTGAACTTTTACTTAGCAAATATGTTGTTTTTCTGCATTAGGTTTTGTAATTTTTTTTAATTTAACTATAATCATATTATGTCTATATGGAGCTTTTCTCCCTGGTCCTCTGCTAAAAATTAAATATTTACCCAATTGAACTTTCCTAGTTAACAAATGCCAAAAAATAAACAAATAAATACCATTCACCCAGATACCTTGAGACCTTTCAGCAGTAGCTCATAGACTTCCTCATCAGTTTAGTGATCAAGCATCCTAGATGTGTCATCCTGGATGATTTTATTGCCTAAAACCATGATGACACTTGTGAGATCATAAAGTCATCTTTTTTATAGAGTAATCGTTTAACTTATTGAAAATGTGAGCTTTGCTCAATTTAGTCCCTTTGTAACCCTCTACTTTGGATATTCAATGGAATTGATATTCTAGTTGGGTTTGGTTTTGTCAGGTATGGTGATGTAATGAGTCTTTGGTCTGACTAGTTTGTGTTCCAATTCTCGTTGTTGATTTCTACCATTCCTGCCCTTGATATAGAGATTTCAGAGCTATTACTAGTGATGAGTTGTTTTAATTTTCTTGTAGACAATAGTGATGACATTCCAGATTATCTCATAGTTACTTATTATGGGGAACTGAATGGGACACTAAAAGTTGCACCCCAGAACATGTACTTCCCAAAGCTATCATTACCAGGGTATACTGGATTTACCAAGAGCTCCACAACTTATAAAGGATGGGCCAACGGTTGGACTATGATTGGAGGAGGATACAGCTGGGAAAGGACAGGTATATTTGTACTACTCTGAGATCTCATGTAAGAAGGCAAGTTTCTCGTTCATTCACATTTCTGCTGCGCTGAACCATCCGGGTATGCTTTTCTCACTCATGGATAGTCTGTGCAGCCCACCTCTAGATGCAGAGACCTGATGTTTTCTTTATTTTATTTTGTTTTGTTTTGATTTAAGATCCTTTTAAGGCATGACCTGGTCCTGAAGGCAAATAACAGCTTGAACCAAAGGATATTAACAATGACCATTAAACAGCAGTACAGTGGCAAGGATAGAAACATTAACAAATTGTAAAAAAATGTTCAGTAGCCAAAAAGTATAGATAAAAAAAGGTAATAAAATTATGAAAGATAAGAATGATATGCAACAACTAAAAACAGTAACCAGATTAAGAAATATAGCTCTGCAGAGGAGAAAGGAAATATGTAGTTAACAAAGTCAGGAAGGAAACAAGGAATGGTAGGTACAAAGCTATGAAAAGTGAAAGAAAGGTGTTAAATAATTAGCAGTTAAGCCTGGTGAAGACCAATATTTAAAATGATTGATTAAGCAAAGTGATGTGTAATGCATATGCTATAGTAATGTGGGACTGTCAGTATGAACACATATATAAATTACTAGGATTAAGGATTAAAAAACTGGAATCATAGTCATTCAACAAACGTGCATTTTTGAGAACCTTAAGAGTTTGGTAAATAGTTTTGCCCCAAAAAAAGAGAAATTGGTGTGTTAAATGTGTATTACCAAAGTAAAGTGTATTGAAATAAGTTACGTTTTTATACTGATTACATTTCCTTGATGACAGTCCCTTTTCTCTTGGATGCATTCATTGTGGAGTCTAATGGACTTGACATGGATTGCTCTTTATTTACCCCCTTAGACTGACTTAAGGTACGTTGACTATGAAGATGTAATAAATACAGTTTCAGCATTTTATGCTATTTACTCTGGATTGCACCAAGGTGTCCTTAAACCCATTTATTTTCCAGATTATGCAAGCTTCTTTGAAACTGGGCACTGAAACATTTATTATTCCTGCTGTCATGAAACTCCCAAAAATGCATATACCTGCCATGGTTAGTCCTTACTTTGTTTTTACCCACATTTTACTGCCATTCTGTACTCTTCGCTATTACTAAAGAAAACCTTCTCACTCTTCCTGTCAAGGGAAGTATATTTTACTCACTTTTGTTTTTTACCCTTTAGTCTTTATGATGGTTATCTGTCAGCAAAACAACCAACTTCATCCTCTTGAAATTGATTTGTAAGGTCTAAAAGTAGGCATGCCAGAACATGGAAGGCAGTGTTACTTTCCAGTTGTCTATAATCTATATTTTCTGTTATTGTTTTATTCAGTATTAAAATCAAATGCATTTAATCTTTCCATGTTTAAAAACTTGTGTATTAAAATAAAAGCGTGTCTTACTTAATGCAGGCAGAGAGTATGAAATAGTTTATTATTAGCACAGTCAACATACATTTTTAAAAAAAGCCTGCTCAAAAATAAATGTATAATAAAACTATTTCAATGTGTAGAGCAACTGATAAGACACACCTGAGAGGTACTGCCATGGCAGTAAATTGGTTAGTCAGATAACAGTAACACAATAGAAGGTAAACAGATGTAAAATGAAAGAACATATTCTGTGAACAATTAGCTGACTTGTAAAGAATCAGTTGATTGTCCTTTTCATGGGGGGGGGGGGCTAGAGAGAATCTGTTATACAACAGAATCTGTTATACAACATACTTCAGGTAGGCCTTCAAATTCTGTCTGTTAGCACTTCCTTATGCAGTAAATTGCTTTCAGCATCATACCTGTCACATAACATTGCAATTTAAAGAAGTTTTCATATAAAATGTAAATAACTGTATCCCTCTCTCAACACACACACAAAATGCATTATTTAAAATGCTTCTTTCTAAAGCTATTTGGTACTCAGTTCATTAACTAGTACTTTGAACATTTTCAGCATTGTTTTCATATATGATTTAAAATGTATTAATTTCAACAACCCGCTTGTACTGTTTTGTGCTACTCATATCTGTTCAGTACAATCCCTTTAATGAGTCCCCAGACATGTTTGTTTAATGGAAATCTAACTTTGTCTCTCTTGATAATCCCACAAAGGTGCCATTTTAGATCACTGAATGTACCAAAGACAATGTAGGCAGAGGCTGCAACTATTTTTAGTAGTAGTAAGATACATGGATGAATGAAAAAATACATTCTGTTAGGTACTGACATGTACATAGTCTGTGAAGTCAGACACTGCTCCTTTACAACTGCTCAGTATGAAGACCTTTCCAGTGAAACATAAGATAACAGCACACTCACCAACATGCTTTTAAATAAAGTAATTTAGAATTGCCAGCATAACTGGTGGATGACACACTGGTGCCTTGTACAAATGAACTCATCAGACTGCTCACTACACTGGATTTTAAAATTGGTGTGATTAACATAGTAGGCTCTCTAGCGGTAACGTTGTCGCCTCACAGTAAGACGTTGTTCTGTTCGATTCTCAGCTAGACCGTCTTCTGTGTGGAGACATGCATGAATGGGCGTACCTTCGTTGAAGGTTGTGCGTCAGGGCCGGCAACTCAGCACGTAAAAATCTACTGCCAATCATTAGCGGACCGGAGTTCCGCTGTGACAACCCCTAACCAGGAAAAGCCGAAAGACACAACAACAACAACATAGTAGGCTCTCTAGGACAGTGTCTGTAAGAGTGCAATGTAAATTCTTAGCAATTACAGTTTGTCCTGGAATGTAGAGTTGATATGCAAAGCGTACACATACAGTGTAATAAAGCAACCACTAGCTAATGTCTGTATGTCAGTAAAACTGAACAAAATGATAAATGTCTCTAATAATGCAAACAGCTAGGCTAGAAAAGAATTTGTCATGTCATATTCTGAGGCATATATTGATTCTGATATCTAGTCTTATCCTGAGAGTACCAGACACACAGAATAATCTGTAAGATCATTATACATCTTGTAGAGCATATAAAAGGACAGACATATGAGATTTCTAGTCATTTAAAAATCAAGCCCTTTTAGTTAATAGTCATTTACAAGACACTCATGAAAAATGATCTATATCAAATTTATATGCAAAGATACATAGCAAACACATTCTGTAAAAATGCCATATAAGTGTCAAATGTGCTTTCAAAGATCCATAGCAAATGTGTTTTGCAAAAATGGCTCATCTACTATTAAAGATCAATATTTTCTTCATGTGGTATTCAATCTACAGGAACAAACAAACTTTCTAACATACATCTCCAGAGAGTGGAGTGAATCAGATTATGAGATCACCAAATGAATCCAACATAGATTGACTGTAGGAGTTCTAAACCAGCAGTGAAACACTGAATACATCATATAAGACTCAGAAGCAAAAAGTACTTTCATATTGCTCTTAGTTAACCCTGGTTTTAAACAGCTCTGATGGGGAAGCAATATCCATGGAATTATTTTGGAGTATGCTAGATAAATCAAGCAAAAACTCTATCAATAAATAATCAATAAACATCACTTCTAATAGGGTCTTTCCATTAGTTTTTTTCACGAATGCCACACTACTAACAAAACATTCTATGACGTTTAAATAAGTTATTATACAACAAACTTCCATCTTATTGCATTTACCTAAAGTTTTATTTTTCTGTCTTATGAAGGTACTTTAGATACTTTCTTTAATTTCATAAACCTGGTTCTAGATACAGCTAGCAATTCAGGGCTCATGTCACAACAAGAGTAAGCAGATAGTGACATTTCAACTTTTATACAAAAGCCACATTCAGCTTTCTTGAGCATCATCTAATATAGCTGTAGCCACCATGTGTCACTGGCATTTTGCATGTGACCTTGCCACAGCATTCTGTTCATAGGTGATTACAAGGCTGCTGACATCCCAGATCTCCCACGTTTCAAACCATTAAGAATTTGAATTACAGTTAAGTGGCTCAAAACCAATATTTTTTTCTAGTCAGGAACTTTTGGAGCCTTTCAAGTTGTGCAAAATGATTAGAGAGGTACATTCTAAATGGAGCAGTACAATCCATACTGGATCAGATGAGGAAGGAGTAAATGGGTCTGTTTTAAGATAAATGCTCAATATGTTAATAGAAAGGGCTATGAATGAAAAAGAAGGTCACTGTGCAAGACATCTTAGTATTTAGGGTGAGCCAGTGATTAACACACCAGGTTTAGATCTATTCTAGGACTTGCTGGAAAAATAATTGGTTATCATGGGATGAGTTGAGGACAGAACCCAATTTGCAATCATCCATAAACCTGGTTATCCATAGACATTGGATGCTCGATGTTTATGCCTGAGAAATAAATGCTAGACTATTTTGAGATGTCTCCCCCTTTGGGATGTACCTTACCCGACACCTGCAGCAATTAGAAAGACCCCAAAAGTACCTCACCAGGAGGATCAAGGGACTCAAACAGATGCCATATGCTGCTCGGTTAAAAAAACTCCAGCTCTACTCAGTTGCATACCACCTACTTCGAGGTGATCTATGCCTGACATATAAAGTTATGTCCAACCCAGAATTAATGGACATGCTCCACCTCAGTAAATCTAAATCCCTTAGAGCCACGAGGGACTTGAACCTCAGCACAGAAATAAATAGAACATGCTGGAGGGACAGATTCATAACCCAGAGGCTCCCTTCGCTCTGGAATAGAATTCCAATTCATGTTAGGCAGAGCACCTCACTGACTCTCTTCAAGAAGAATCTTGATGAGTGGATGGGGGATCGTAGGTTTGTCCCGGGGATTACTTCCGTGTCACTATTAGACAGAGGCACAGTAAACTAAACTTTAAAAAGGGCACAGTATACTCAAATCAAGGGGTGGCGTAAGCCAAACACAATCGGGCTAGGCTTATAAATGCCCCAGGGCAGATAGCCTAGTATGAACCTATGAACCTATGAACCTATATGCCTCTTATATGGATTATTCTGTCTGTAAGTCAGGTAGCCATCTACTGCACAACTCAAGGGTAAATGCTAAAACTAGAGAGTTTGTTTAGGATGATCATGTAGGGGACGGTGTCAAAGGCTTCAGCAAGGTCAAAGCAGGATATATAGATACGTCCAGCTTACATCTAAATCTTTTATAACCTTGGCAAAAAAAAATTGACTCGGTTGAGTAAGCATGACTTGCCCTTAATATATCAAAATTGACTGAGGCAGAGCGTATTGAAGTCACCTGTGTCATTATTAATTAGTTCAAGTATAATGCATTCCATAGCTTTACAGTGATACTGATAGATCTATAGTTACAGTAGACTGATGAGGGGCTGTTGTGGGGGGAGGGGTGATGATAGACTTAGGAGAGGTTGGACTATGTGGTAACTTAACTTACAAGCAAATAGCCTGAAATATTGTTGGGACCAGGGAATTAATTCTAAAAAGAGCAAAAGCCTCTTCATCGATGGTGATAACTGGTGGCAATGTCAGTGTGAACTTGGGAGGGGTAGGTGTATTGGAGGTGTGAAGCTGTAGCTAAATTTATCAGCAAGGTTAGACGCTATAGTTCCTGGTTCCCAGTGGGATACACTATCACTGATACGTATGGAAACAGTATCCAAGTAGAAAGTGTGTAGTGGAACCCGGACAAAATCCAAAACAAATAATATAATAAAAAAGATGTCCAAAGGGCTGAGGAATAAACTTTTATTAAAACAAAGAATGGTAAGCGGTTTCACGGTCACCCGCTTCTTCAGCCCCGTCTGAAGAAGCGGGTGACCGTGAAAGCGCTTACCATTCTTTGTTTTAATAAAAGTTTATTCCTCAGCCCTTTGGACGTCTTTTTTATTAAAGTATGAAAACAAACTGGCTGATGCTTCTTAGTTTCCCAATATAGCTGAACAAGGCCTAGGATTATTCTTAGTACTGGACACAATTCTAAGTTCATAACTTAATACTTTTAAGGTGTTTTTATAGTGTGGGAGAGATTGTTTTATGAACACTTACAAGTTTTATCTTTTTCAGGTAGAGCTGATTTATATGAGAATTACCCCATACTGGTTTATTTATTAGTGTTGCAATTGATGGGAATTATCTCTTGTATGTGTTTCTGCATTAGGGCGAACTCTGTGGTGTATACTGATGTAAGGGTAGCATTAGAATGGGATTATTTGGCTAGGTTACAGGCAAGTAAATGTATTTTGTCTTCTATTTAGGTATAATGAAATAAAAAAATATATATTGATGTGCTAATAAACTATTCCATGCTGTCTGCCTACTTTAAGTAAGTCACATTTTATTTTAATACACATACATTTTAAACATAGAACAATTAAATGCATCTGATTCTAATATTTTAATACACATACATTTTAAACATAGAACAATTAAATGCATCTGATTCTAATACTGAAGAAAACAATAACAAAGAATATAGATTTTAGACAACTGGAATGTAACAAAGCCTTCCATGTTCTGGCATGCTTACTGTTAGACCTTACAAATCAAACTCAAGAGGATGAAGATGCATACCTCTCAACTGTACAGATTTTCACAGAATGTCCCGATTTTTGACTTATATCTTTGTCCATTTTCATAAAATTGTGGTTTTCTGGCAAATTAGTGGCAGATCATTAAAGACTATAGTTAGAAAATAATGACAGACATTTGAGTTTCAGACTTCATACCCTTCAGAAAATTCAAGCAAAAGTAAAACGTGATATTCTATCACCTTTCTAAGTTTGTAAGTACAGTATTGAAAAACTGTCCCTATTTTTGGGCTTTTGTCCCACTTTTATTAATGGCTTTGTCCAGATTTCTTGCTGTAAGAAGTTGAGAGATATGATGAAGAGGGTTGCTTTGCTGACAGATAACAATCAGAAAGATTAAAGGGAAAAGGCAAACGTGACTAAAATATACTTCCCATGACATGAAGAGTTAGATGGTTTTCTTTAGTAATGGAGAACTGTACCGAATGGCAGAAAACATGAATAAAAGCAAACTAAGGATTAAGCATGGTAGGTATATGCTTTCTTGGTGGTATGAATACAAAAAAGAAGCCAGTGGGAGACAGACTAGGGATAGCAGATTAAGAGGAGAAAGGACCTCTGGTCAAAGAAATTCATAGCAGAGAAAGGTAAGAGTACAGAGTACTAGGACTTTAGGTCTAAAAGGTTTGATTTTAGTATTGCTTGGGAAGTGATCAAAGATTATCAAAGATGGAATGTAAATCATATTAGGAATGACATTATATAAATGGAAGAGTTTGGAATTGGAATAAATTGCATAATTAACAGCTGCAGTGACAGTTGAGTGCATTTTAGTGTGTCATCATGGAAAATAATGTAACAAATTTCATGGTGGGCAAACGCGAAGTTCTGGAAAAGGCAGGGAGAAATATCAACACCTGTAATTATTTGCACAAATGATGAGGTGAAAAGTCTTCATGTTAGCACTCCCCAGGAAAACAGTGAATATTGTATTATGCATTTTAAAATTGGCCTTTGAAAAGACAATAGGCCTGGCCACAAAGACTAGCAGCTGGCGTTAAGAAGGGACGGTTAATAAAAGCTGGAGAAGCTAGTTAAAAGGCATGTTCTTGGGATATAGGAGAAAAGCAAATGGCCTTTGTGGATATAAAAAGGATTGAGGAGGGTTGCAAAGAAAAAAAGAAGGAGGATGTGAGCAGCATGCCTCAATATGGACGTAAAATAATTGTAAAAGACAAAGAGAAATGGAGGAAAATCTCAGAGGAGCAGTGGCAGAGCAACAGTGAGGCTAGAAAAAAAAATGCTCCAAAGTACTGGAGGAGGGCCAACACAGAAATGAAAATAACACTGGAAGAATGCATTAATAAAGGGGAAACATGTTTAGATATGGGATGCGAGGAAAAAAGATAGCAGGGAACTCTATTCGTTAACTTGGGAAAGCCAGAAGTATAAATAGACTGAAGATGGATGAGAATGTTAAATTAATACTTTTAATCAGTTCACCAAGGAAAACTTTGTAAGGCCATCCACCAGCTTGGGGGTAGGGAGAAAAGAAGGACTGGGGCAAACTAATGTGGTTATGCGACCTAACGCAGTTATTAGGTCCACTGCAAGAGGGCAAAGCATAGTGGACCTGAACTGCACCTACTCAAGTTGTTCAAGGCAGTCCTAGAAACCTTGAAGGTCTAACAGCACTTCAACATATCCAAATAAAAAGATCTGGTTGATGGAACAGTGATTATATCTATCCTCCAAGCCAGAGCAGGAAATAACCCAGAAAACTGCAATCCAATGATGTTTATGAAAGTAATATTGGGCAAAATTATGAAGGTGATTCTGAAGTCAAAACTGAAGATGTTCCTCGAAAAAAATTAGCTGATTACAAAAAGACTGCATGGATTCACAAAAGAAAGATCCTGTCATACTAATCTGATCTGGTCTACGCAGGCAATCCTGTGGACATGATCTGTTTGGACTTCAGAAAAGTCTTTGATGCAGACGTCTTTGAGAAGAGTAAGTGAAGTAACCAATAAAATGTGCTTCTGGATGAAGAAGTAATTTGATGGCAGGAAGCAGAGAATGGTAATAAGTTAAATTACCTGAGGTGAAAGAGGTAACGGGGATCCCTTCAAGAATTCTTTTGCTTCTCACAAAGTTCACTGAAAGTTGGATCAGTCTCTTTTCAGATAACAACATGGATGTGGACATAGTCTGAGATTTGGGTACAAGGCTCTCTGTTGGGAGCCCTAAAGAGGTTGATGGTACGGTCCAAGAGATGACATTTTTGCTTCAGTCATTCCAGTTTCATGATTATGTACATGAGGCATGGTAGCTAAGCATTGCAGAATATGCTTTGGGGTTGTCAATAAAACCAAAACATGAATAATAATTTGGAGTTACTATTGTAGAAATCATGAAACAGTGGGTTTCCATGCAGGGGCTTGGCAGCAAGACAAGCTAAACATTTGTGTTTTATTAAGATTATTGAATCCAGGGATAGTAAAGTAATAGTGTCCCTCTCACAGGCCCCTTTATGACTACAGCTGAAGTACTGAGCATGGTTGTGGAAGCCATAAGGAAGATAGAGGTTTCATTGCTGGAAAGGTTCAGAGAAAGTAAACTAAGATGGTGTGGGGGGATGGAAGGAATATCTTACCAATAAACAGGAGAGGTGGTATAGCCATTATGTTCATAATTAATTGTTTGGTAACCAGGCTAGTTCACCTAGGAAATGCCCATTTTCATGAATCTAAGTAGAAGTTCAACTAGAAAAGTCCACAACACCTTCAATGAAACCAGGTAGAAGTGAATAAAAGTTTATTGTAATGCCAACAAACAAAGAATGGTTAAGCGCTTTCACTTGAATACAACAAGCTTCCTCAGAGGAAACTTTTATTCACTTCTACCTGGTTTCATTGAAGGTGTTGTTATGATGAATGAATAGAGGTGAATGTCCAAGACACAGAGACGGAATTTTGCACACAGTGCATTTGCTGTTTTTTCTTTTCTAGTTGAACTTTTATGGTTGCTGCACTGTTTGCTTCAGTTGAGTTCTATGAATCTAAGTAGAAAAGCTTTAACAATCAGTATCAATTAAATACAAGTTAACATGAGTTTAATACATTGTGAGACCATTCAAAGAAGGTATAACACATGCGTATCCAATCTAACAATAATGAAATTTAAAAGAACATTTACAAATTATGTATATAAATAAAGTATTGTGTACGGTTATAATTGTGCTGTGAGATGTGACAGGAAAGATAGGGAGATAAGAAATTCACCCCGGGATCATGCAAATCGCCCTACTAGACAGGGGTCCAGGGAAGTAAATATTGTGGGAAGAAATAGCCAGGGAATTGTTATGGCTAGGCTTGTATAGGCCCTAGTGCCAATAGCCTAGTACCAACATATGAATCAACCTATGAACTAAGCTGGATAGATAGGGCAGGGAAGGTAGAAGGGACTATGACTACCAGTCTAAGGGACCCCAGTTTAAGCAAGACATTACAAAATTTTCCTAGCATGGGTAGTAGTCGTCTGGAGGAATGAGTTACAAAAATGAATAGTATAACTTAAACAAATAGGGAGGTTTAAAAAAACTTTGGACACTTGAATTGAAAGAAAAGAAAGGGGAGGGATACCCCCCTCCCCCCGCACTATGGTTAAATTTTCATTTCAGCGTACCAGATAAATTCATCACCTTTTTTCAGGTAATTTATACATTATGTTATGTATGCTATGTTATATTATATAATATTAAATTATTTTATGTTGTGATAATGTGTTATAATGTAACATCACATTATGTTACTGCATGCAATATTGTGCTATATTGCACTACATTATGGTATGTCATGTCATGTTATTAGACATGTCCTTTACCAATTAAATAAGACAATCAGACTTGGAACTTCACTGATATTTAAAGTCCACACATCTCACAAACAGTGATATATGTCAATAAAGTGACAGCCATTATTTATGGAAATTAGTCAGTGACACTACCATAGAGTATCTTGCCAGAGTATGAGCAGTGACAACAGGGTGCTACACAGAGAACATTTGTAATAATACACACTATGAGACATTAAGCATACAAGTAATTAAAATAATTCATAGTATAAGATAATGTAAAGAAAAGAATTTAAACATAATTTCATACGATAATGATTAGAAACATTTGCTTCCCTAAACATAGCTTTTTTAAGTTATAAGTTATTATGGATTATCAGATATTTTTATTGTGATGATTGGGAATTTAAATAGAAACACAATCACTGGAGTAAATGTTTACTGGACTGATGCACTTAAAATGAAGAATGAGATGCAACAAGCATGTCTGCTGGCTCTCATACTCTTTTTTTTTTGTAGCAATGAATAAATTGCTTGAATCTTCTTCTTCTTCTTCCTTTGGCTTTTTCCTGGTTAGGGGTCACCACAGCAGATCACCTTGTCCGCTCATGATTGGCAGTGGAGTTTTTATGGTGTCGAGTTGCCAGCCCGGTGTCCAACCTTCCACATAAGGCACACACATGCACACACTCACACCTAGAGCCAATTTAGTGTCCAATCCACCTGCAGCATGTCTTTGGGATGTGGGAGGAAACCGGAGCAAACCCACATGACCACAGGGAGGACATGCAGACTCCGCACGGAAGGTACCTCAGCCGAGGATTGAACCGGAGAACCTCTTGCTGTGAGGCGGCAATGCTAACCACTGCACCACCGTGGCTGCCCCTTATAAATAAATTGCTTGAATTACTTTTACTAAAAATGAAATATACTGTGAAAGGTTAATACCATTTGTTTTCCTGAAATCAAACACAAAGATGATCTCCTATTATACTCAGTACGCTACTTGAAGTATAAAAAGTCATAGGATATTAGGAGAAATTGTAATACATAAGACATTACTCAGAATCTAGCAGATTGTTTTACAGAATAGCAAATGCAAGAGGAAATAACAGAAGTTATAGTATTACATTATGATACCAGTATTGTTTCTGATCTCACCAGTTACTGATTTCTCCTAACTTCATTTTGTGATAAAGACTGAGAATCTTGATTTTGTCATGACATTTGTAGTACTGCTGACAAATACTTATTGAACAGAAAAATGCATAATTAAAATGCACTGTGCCCTTTATACTTGTTTATAACTCAGCCTGCATAAGACGATGAGAAAGGAAGGAACTAACATATGTGTGTGTTGTTTTTGAGCTCATCAATAAAAAGCTATCATTTTCTCATGCAGAACTTTTTGTTGTATGTGCAAAAGTTAGCCCATTTCTATAGTATCTTTGAGCTCCTCCACATTGAACAGTATTCTTCTTTTTAATAAATTGGTGCTTTATGTGAAAATATATCATTTTCTACACTGTTATCCTTTGTTAAATCATAGTTTGTTATAGTTTTTATTTTGTGTTTAATAGTCTTTATTAGTATGATCTAATTAATGAATTAATTGATACTCTTTTTTTATTGCTTGACTGTATCTTTTAATATGTATATATAGCTGTATCCTTGTATAGAGTTGTATTATACACTGAAGAAGGGTTTTGTTACACCTGAAAGCTTTGTGTGTGGATTTTCTGTGATACTGTTACTATTAAATTTTATCCTCTTGACGTTGCTAGTTTGGTTTTCTTTTTTTGTGTGCTCTTTTACCAGCATTTACACAAACTGTGATCCATTTTGTTGTGTTAAATCATTATGTTCAACATGTTAACTTTATTATTTATACTCTGAATGTGTTATTAAGTGTGTTTGATTTTAAACTGTCTTCTGTCATTCTTGTGTAACTCCCAGACTTTGCTAACAGGCATCTACTTGTAGAGTAATATATAGAGTCATATCACAAAACTTGAGGAACATGCAAATTAATGCTTTAGTAAGTCCATGTTTAAACATCTCAAAATTCTGGTCTTGTTCTGTTGACCTAGACTTGTTTGTTTGTGTCTTTCAGCTTTTTCCTGGTTAGGGGTCACCACAGTGGAACTCCGGTCCGCTAATGATTGGTAGTGATTTTTACATGCCGAGTTGCCAGCCCTGATGCAAAACCTTCAACGAAGGTACGCCCATTCATGCATGTCTCCACGTAGAAGACACTCTAGCTGAGAATCGAACCGGACAGTGTCTTACTGTGAGGTGTCAATGCTACTACTATGCTGCATTATATTCTAATTGTTTTTCCAGTACTGATGCGACATCTGAAAAGTTAAAAATAATCCAGTCTGATATTGCATCATGCCTATGAAGTGAATAATAGCTGATTTGCCAGTATGCTTTTATATCTTAATAGCTAGTTTAATCTTTATAGCACCTGGTTATAGCCTTTCTGTAACTAATACATCACACATCTATTTTTGTGTCAATTCAAATTTAACATTTGGACTCCTTAAGCTTCAAACTAAGCTTCAAACTATGAGACTTCAAACTCTCCTGATTAGTTACAATTGAAGCTAGAGTGTCATTAGGTCTTGCTGACTACTTTATCTAGTCTTTAAACTATAGCTGTTATTACCCTCTTGAACACTTCTAGAGCTGATAGTTCCAAAAGGTAATTGTAATCTATATCTACCTAGGGGTGTATCAGAGATGCATTGATTTAAACTAAGCTCATCAAACTTGATTGGCCAAAAACCTACATTGCATAAAGAGTAAAATAATTTAGTACTTGGCACAGTTACTACTGTTGCTAACTTTCCTTTCTGATGCATTTGTTTTCTGCAAAACAGATTCTGAAGTTTTTGCCTTATATTTCTAAACTTGCAGTGAAGTGCTTACTGTAGACACTCATTTTAATGTAGTTACTTGTCACTTCAGCATTTTTCTCAGTACAATTATGCTTCTTTGACACTGGGTTTGAATCTGTGCATTAAATTCCGCTACTGACTGAACATACACTGCACTGGTCTTGGCAGATGCTTAAACATTATCACTGTATGCCTCTGTAGCTCTTCTTGGGAAACATGCATCTCACTCACACGTTCTGTCTCTGTATGTTTTCAACATTATCAGACTAACTAATCTGACTATTAACTGTGCCTTTGCTTTGTATTGCTGCACTATACATGCCAAAATTCATCTGAAATGTATGATTTTTATTATAGGAAGTGCTACACAAGCATCTCTGCCTATAATATCTGGTTGTTTTAACTGCACATCTAAGACCATTATCTAGAACAACAAGTATTATTTCTCACAAGCTAGACTTGATCAAGAGAGATGTGCTTAGCCCCAGAATATAACAATAACTTGCATACTGTTTTGTACAATTTAATGTTTAAATGCGGTACTCAAAAGTAGAATCTGATGTTATTTTTCTCTTTGCATAAATATCTAATATACCTGCAGATGGCTTGATTTTAATCCATGGCTTTTCTGATCAGTGGTAGGTCATGTTATCATTTTCATACCTTTTGGATGTTACTGACAAAACATATCAAACAATTAGAAAGACTGCAGTCTCTCCTTACCAAAAAGATCACAGGCCTAAAATCCCTGAACTACTCAGAGATGCTGGAAACTCTATCCCTTTATTCAGTGTCTTATAGACTTTTTAGGAGAGATCTCTTTTTCACTTACTGCATCATTGGAGACTCATTTGTCCTGAACCTCCTTTTCCTCTGTAAGTCCAATATCGCCACCAAAAGTAGAACCATGGACCTAAGTCTTCACAAATAGATTAAAAAAAAACATGATGGAGGCATAATCCAGCACCTCCCAAACCTCTTAAATAAACTTCTCCTGCATGCTAATGACTTGATGACTCACTATCATCCTTTAAACATAAATTAAAAGATTGGATGAGTATCAACAATTTTTTTCCAGGACTGACCAGTATGGTCCTCCTGGAGAAAGGATATAGTGCCTGGCAAGGCAAGAATGGTCATGAGACTCCGTGAGCTTGGAATATTTATAAATCCGTGAATGTATTAGCAGCTTGGAGTGAATGCACACACTCATTCTGGAGATTACTGTACTCATTGGTAATATGTGAATTATGTACACATATTCAGTGAATGATGCAGATTTCTACCAACAAACAGTTTAGCTTTACACTGAAGATTTGCTTCTAAAATAATAATCTGTTGTTGAAGCACTTAATTCCATTTCTTGCAGATTCCTAGAGAAATGATCTCTATGACTACACATTTAACATAGTTTATTAAAATATTCACAACGTGCCATTTTGTGTCTCTAGCCAAAATGCTTACAGTGGCAGTGTTTTTTACCACATGTTTTTTGTCTGATGATGTACGAAGCACCATCTTGGATAGCAAGCAGTCATGTATGTTTTTCTTTTTATTTTTAATATTTTTAACACTTTTAGGATTTCTTTTCTCTTCTTTTTTTTTTTTACTTCCTGTCCTAATTTTATACTTGTCCATCTGTTTAATAATGCTTTAAAGCAAAATGTTAGAAATGTCACTCAATCTATAAGCATTGCTGGTTTTTCCCAAACCTGAGTCTTCTATTAATAGTCTACACCTTAGCATGTCAAGTCTGATGCTACAGACAGTTCTACCACTAGCAAATAAGCCAGATTGCAAGTTTCATATTTTTGCAGTGTGTGTTTAAGATCTACCAGATGAGCATCTATTGACTCCTAAACTGCTTCAATTCTTCTGAAAGTAAATGCCATAAATATAGTAATGTTTCTTTACCTGTCAGTATACTTGAAATTTCTTTGCAAGACAGAAATCTTGCCTTTCATTTTGTCTATAAAACTAAAAAAAAAATGTTAAATACCCTGATAATATATGTCAAAAAATAAACAAATAAATTAATAAATGGGAAGCTCTGGCCATAAACTAGTCTAAATGACCCCCTAACTCCCATCAAAGTTTTTGCTTCCTTTAAAGAGAAACTCATCGCTTTTGAAACTGGAAGGGCATAGCAAAAGGGAAAATGAAACAAACCCTAACTAGTGGGTATGGAAACTTCCAAGTTTTTTCTTTTTTTTTTTTTTCAGGACTGGATTACTGAGTCATCTCAGAATAAATTAGTGAACCAAGTTAAAGATCAGCGTTAGATGGAAGAATGGCTTCCTCATACAGAGATCTGATTAGTGACAGTTCCAGAAACACATGGGAATTACAGATGTAATCATACTGACACATTGCAGTGTCATAAATTTGATTATGATGATTCAGCAGCAGGCTACACATGTGCTACCCACTCTTGGGGTGAACTTGCATCTTTTTATTTTTATTTCCCTAGCATAATAGACTATATTTTTAATACTTTTGTATATACTAATTGCCATATTTAATCATCATTTTCTTATTTATTTTTTTTATTTTTACATCACTGGTGTCTCCTCATGCTTTATTGTAGTCTACATATTTCACTATCAAACCGTATGTATTCATACTTTTATTAACTACATTTGTACTATTGTTTTATT